>NC_065413.1:11800000-11923466 GCF_024362695.1 Pectinophora gossypiella | reverse complement strand
TCAAAGAACCCCATTAAAGAACAAGTTTATACCTAAAAGGTGAATACAAACGCTGTTCGCAATGTTTGAATCCGCCAGCAAACATTTAATATCGAAAAGAATATTTATTTTTATTTATTATTTATTATTTTACAGTTTTACATTCAGCCATTACAGTAAAAACCAATTCGACTGAAACAAACACATATAAGACATAACAATTATTATTATTTAACTTGAACAATAGCGAAATGCCACATCTGTGAATTATTATATAATTATCTTGTTGTAGAATTTCCTTTTCAAAAAAGGAATTCTAAATGTACTAAGCAAAGCCAGCGGGCTGATAGCCAGTGTAAAAAATACTTAATTGAAAAAACGAATCTGAATATTCATCTTATGAAGGTGAAAAACTCATTTACAAACGCGAGGGGCGGCCGCAGCTAGGTTTTCATACAGTACAGGGCATCCATAATAATGAAGACCTGCCGCGTATTCTCATAGCCAACACAGGGTCGGAACCAGCGAAAATGTTGTCGACTAAGACATATCCATACTAATTAAAACACATAATAACGGGTTCTTACCGCGTTTGAAATAGGGATATGAGACTCCCGATATTTCGACACTGTTGCAAGTGCCATGATCACGGGATGACTGATGAGATTGGAGTGGAGTAGGTAGATCCATAATTTTCTACGGGCAGACATATCTGTCTACCCTCTTTCTTTGCTGCTTGTTTATGTATTTGATATCGGAATGTTCGGAACCATCTGAACTCAAAACAATGTATATCCATACTAACAGAATAATGCCAAACAATCTTTTCGGTTACCTTTTCGTGCTTGAAACGCTGAATCGATTTAGATGGAATTTGGTATGGAGATAGTTTGGGACCCGGAAAGGACATAAGTTAGTCTTTATCCTGGAAATCATTCCTTGAGGGGGTGAAAACGCGGTGGAACAAAAAAATGCCGCGCAGGATAATCGAAGTTCACTACGGACTTAAGTAAATTAGTAAATTGGGCTAAGTATAAAAAAAGGTTAACGGTTAAAATAGTAAAAAGTTCTACATTGTATTAAACGGTCCCCAAAATTAATTTAATATTAAGAACCTACTTATCATTATATAATTCAGAAAGAGGTGATATAAAGCCATAAGTGCAACCAACAGCATCACGATCAGTTTTTGGATTTATGGAACATAATTAAAATATATCAGGGTAAACCAAATCCATAATATAAACAGTTTAATGCATATAAACTACTACTAATACTGTTATATGCTTCGTTACTCCTCCGATACAGAGTGTTAGTGTCATCATAACGAAAACTTTGAGGGATGATTGAGCCTGATTCTGAGTAGATATCAAGTGGAATTTTCCGTCGCAAAAGTATGGTGGAACTGAAAATAGTTAAAAAAACACTAAATTTTTCATTAATTTTGCGACGGAAAATTTCACTTGACATCAACTCAGAATCATGGTCTGAATCATCTCCCTCAGTGTTCGTTACGGTGTCACTAACACCCATATCTACTTGTACGGCTACCTGTGTACGTACTTGTACGGGGTGTACCTAAGTGACATCGTAACGAATACTGAGAGGGATGATCCAGCTCATTTCTGGGTTAATATCAAGTAGAATTTTCCGTCGTAAAATTCATGATATTTTAATTCTATACTTTTGCGATGACACACAACTAACATCCTGTATATTATTAATTACTTACCAACTAATTTTGTAGGTAAAATGTTTCTCTTTAAAGTAACCTGATTAAAGTTTTAAGAAATATGTATAGTTATTAGGTACTTAGTTAAAAATAAAATACAATATAAAAACTAACAAAAGGCCTTTATTGGATAAACTTAGTATGATGGATTAGACTACCCCAGAGGCCTTTCAATATTACTAGGGGTAATTTATATTCTACAGAAAATAGACTCCTAAATGTAACAAGATTATAGTAAAATGTCAGGGCCAATTTAATAAAACAATGTTAAATAATTTTGGTGTGGAATACTAAAAACTAAAGAATGTGGGATGTCACTGGTAGGTCAAAAAATGAGTTGCTGTTTGACCTATACTCGTAAAAGAAAAATATGTCCAATAATGTTCAGATACGTGTGAATACCTCAGGGCATTTGTATTCAAAGAAAGTTCCAGTATAGATTAAAAGAATAATACTACGTATATAACGGTAACTGTCTGCCCCGCACCGATTCATATGAGGCGCCGACCTCATCCCCTCTGGGTTTTAATTTAGGCGTAACTCGTAAGCCAGGTTGATGTATTGATGTACAGGCCGGTTTTGAGAAAGGTGGACGTCACCAGATTAATATAATACATAAACTGCCTATATACGTCTCACTGCTGGGCACAGGCCTCCCCTCAATCAACCGGAGGGTTATGGAGCATACTCCACCACGCTGCTCCACTGCGGGTTGGTGGAGGTGTATTTTACGGCTAATAGCGGGACCAACGGCTTAATCTGACCCTCCGAAGCATCGGAATCATCTTACTTTTTCTGACAATCAGGTGATTCAAGCCTGAAAAGTCCTTACGAGATTGGTCTATTAATACCACCCTAAGTTAGTATAGTCAGCTACTGGCTCCGTCTCTGCAGCACTCGGGTTGATGTACAGGCCGGTTGTAATGGAGAGGCTGCATCTGTCGCCAGATTAATAGCCGCGACGTGACCTTCACACGTACAGGCTTCGAACATGCGCAGCTGCCGAATACTGCTACATTCATGGATGTGCTTAACACAGGGATGGCGAACCTTTATATAGGAAGAGAGAAACATGTATTATTTTTGACACGGCCTACCGATACATTACAATAACATCACATCACAAGACTTCGTCTATCGTGTGTTGTGAGGTGGAATACCAACCTTATCAGTCCTGGTGTCAGGGTTACTATTGAGCCGCCAAAGGCCCCTGACATAGCTCATGTAACGACTACTAACTTGCATCAGTAAGTATTATATATACAAGAATGATCTAGAGTTGTGTTAAATGAAAGAACTACAAATGTGTACTATAACGTATGTATAAAAAGTAGAGTAAGTGCTGTGTATAGAATTAAATTAGCGTTCGCAAAAATATACAGGGTGTTAGTGACATCGTAACGAAAACTTTGAGGATGATTCAGGCCATGATTCTGAGTTGATATCAAGTGGAATTTTCCGTCGCAAAAGTATGGGACGGAAAATAATTTAAATAAGCTCTAAAATTTTCATGACTTCTCCGACAGGAAATTCCACTTGATATCGACTCAGAATCATGGTCTGAATCATCCCCTTCAGTATTCGTTACAGTGTCACTAACACCCATACCTACTTGTATGGCAACTGTATGTACTTGTATGGGGTGTAAGTGACATCGTAACGAATACTGAGAGGGATGATTCAGCTGATTATTCTGAGTTAATATCAAGTGGAATTTTCCATCGCAAAAGTATAGAATGAAAATAATTTAAAAAAAACTAAAAAAATTAACATGAATTTTGCGACGGAAAATTCCACTTAATATTAACTCAGAATCATGGTCTGAATCATCCCTCTGAATATTCGTTACGATGTCACTAACACCCTGTATAATTCTGTAAGTCATTTCAGTAGGCACCTAGGGTACAGATCCCTTTTAAAAATGCAAAATTCATTGTTGTTCTGTCTGGAAATGAGAGGTTAAGATAATTTGCATCGTTCAATAAAAAAAAAAATACTTTAAAGGAAAATGCACTATCTAAGAAAGTAAAGCACAAGCCATCTTGTTTTAAAAATAAAACCTCTTAAACTGTTCCACAGTATCAAGAAAACTTCCAGTGAAAGTCAGTCACCGTAATTGGATACAGTTTACAGGGTCTGTATCGACCTTAGTTATAAACTTTCTAAGCTAGTGAAGTTCAAATCTCCCGAAGGAGGGAATAGGTACTTGCGATATTCATCCAATATGAACTCACTTAAAATGCCGATAGATCCAAGATATTAAGCTTACATAATTCATCTTAAAAATTGATGAAAATCCCCGTGTTCACAAATTCCCCGAAGCAGATTGTTACTTTAATCTTTTATTCTCACTGTAAGGGATTCTTTTCGTCTTCATTAGTCATTCTTTAGAAGAGATAAAATGATTTATTAGGGAAGCGGGAAGTTTTCGGGGGTTGCGTCACGATTGATGTGAGTTCTATGCAAATGAGTGAGTTTTTCTGACACTTTGGCTGAATATAGTCGCATGTGGAGGACGATTTTGTACTTCTTCCCGTTTTCCTGATTTAAAGTAGCGATGTTTTTATGATTATGGTATTTATCTCTTTGTGTGACTGAGTAATATTTATTTTATTAGTATGCGCAAGTGACAAATTGCACTATGTGGCCCTTTAAGACTCCCAATAGGCTCAAATGTCCGCACATTTCCGTCGTGCATTTTAGTAGAAAATCGGCTGAAATTAGATGACTTATGGAAATATGAGACAGAAGTTGTCTTTTACAACACTATTGAAATAAACGGCAGCAGGGAACGAAGTTCTTGTTTTCCCAACTATGTATACCTAGATGGAAGGACATGCTAGATATTGTGTGATATTGAGAGCGTACTCTAAGCCATAAACCAATTCAAATGCATAACATAACATAAACAGCCTATATACGGCCCACTGTTGGGC
The DNA here is from genome assembly GCF_024362695.1 of Pectinophora gossypiella. Classification (NCBI taxonomy): domain Eukaryota; kingdom Metazoa; phylum Arthropoda; class Insecta; order Lepidoptera; family Gelechiidae; genus Pectinophora; species Pectinophora gossypiella. The sequence continues at coordinate 11,918,819 of NC_065413.1, read as the reverse complement.
ACAGGCCTCTCCTCAATTAACCGGAGGGGGTATGGAGCATACTCCACCACGCCGCTCCAATGCGGGTAATTCAAACTCAAACTAAAAAAATATATTATCTTTTTCAGTACGTCACATAGAAATACACTTTGAATTGTCATTTTTGATACAAATGTGTATGTAACAACAAGTGTGTAGGTATGTAAAAATAATGGCGAGCGCCCATACAAGTTTTTATTTAAGTCCAAATTACAGCGTCTATTCATCAAAAATATCTAAAATGAGTCTATATGTGTTCTTAAACATATTAGTCTTAAAATAAACGCACGGGAAACCCTAGGACAGAAATTATTATTAGTTTTGTTTTGAGGTTATGTTAACACGCCATCATCTATATCTTCAGTAATAATACCTACTTAGGTATGTGAAAGAGAAAGAAGATAGGTATGTGGGCTTGGGTGGGTAAGAAAAGTGATTGGTAGCTAACTCCCTACTTAGTAGGTAAGCAACTGTAGGTAGGTACGTACCGTGTAAACTCGGCTTAATAAATTAAAAGACAATTCTTTCTTAAGTAGGCACCCTAAAGGAATTACTGCATGAAAAAACTTAAAGAGTCTAGTATTTATTTGCAAACTTAATTAGGTTCTCCGTATGCTAGAGTTGTAACCCGTCTCTCTTAGGGTCGACGCAAATCAAACGGATAAATGCTCATGCAGGTTGGGGCGATCTGCTCCCTAACATACCATTATAAGACCATAGAATCACCTGATTTTTCGAAAGTAAGATGATGCTTCAGAAGGCACGTTAAGCCGTTGGTCCTGATTACTACTTACAGATGTAAGTAATCGTTACATGAGCCATGACAGGGGGCCTTTGGCAGCTCAATAATAACCCCTGACACTAGGGTTGATTAGGTTGGTAATCCACCTCACAACCCACACGATAGAAGAAGCCAAAACCACTTTTGACACGAATAGTTGACAATTACCTTTTGTATATGTCTTCAAAGAAAACTATCAAATTATATTAATTTTATTGTAATTTGACGTTTCCTTAATATCAGTGTTATAAGGTTTAATTTGACGTGCTGGTTTCCGTTTATTATGAGTTTGACGCTGGCAAATGTGATTTAATAACTGGCCTCTTAATCAGCTCCTGTCGCCACAACCGCTTATGTCGATTCCACAATATTAATATGTCGCATATTGTCGCATTAAGTAAAACCACGTAAGCGTGTTTTTGGAAAATCACGTCACCTTCAAGATCAAGTCAATGTGACAGTTCTTAATATAAAAACACGGATTGCAGAATGCACTCTACGTATATAAGAAGTATAAAGTAAATAGCATTGTCACTTTTGAGTCATCATCTTTACCTCCTAGCATTATTAACCTGAAGATGTGACAGGTCTGGTTTTTTACAGCGGCTGCCTGTCTGACCTTCTAACGCGCGCGTCGCGCAGGGAAAACCACCCCAATACAGGTTAGATCACATACCTCCGAAAATGCATTTCTCGGGAATGTGGGTTTCGTCACGATGTTTTCCTTCACCGCTGAGCACGTGATAATCATTTATGATTCAAACATGAATTCGAAAACAGATTCGACAATCATTGGTTTAGGCCTGTGCTGGATTCGATCCTGCGACCTCAAAGTGAGAGCTACCCCAACTTTGTAATTTTTGAGTGTTTTTAGAAAATGCTCTCTTCACCGCTGCGCTTGGTCTGCGCTGATCCTAACCCGTCTCTTTTATTTAGTTCCGTTTTTTATCTCGCTCCTAGTTTTTGCCGCAGCTTCGTCAAGCTAAACAGATGTTGCATTTTAAAAATGTACTAAGGAAAAGGTTCTTTAAAATACTTAGCGAGATAGTTTAATAAGAATGGCGGGATAAAATGTAGGTTAAGTATTTTTATTTTATGTTTACGGTTTCAATCATCATCAATTTAAGAGCCACGCTCTTGTCGGTGAAGCATTTTCCATTCCAGTCTATCAAAGGCCAATTCCTTGACTTCCCTATAAGACACGACGTTAACCTTTTCAATACGTTGACGGTTTCAATAGGGGATAAAAAATATAGAGAATGCTAAAATGCTAATCTATCTACGCAGCGCCAAGTCCAGACCATTCAAGTCGCTGAGAAGAAAATGCTTCGGTGGATGTGCGGAGTGACGATGCTCGACAAAATCCGTAACGAATACGTGCGCGGCAGTCTCGGCGTACGCGACATCTCCGAAAAGCCACAAGAGAGCAGGCTCCATTGGTCTGGGCACGTAAAAAGAAGACCTCCCGATTTTGTGGGTAACGTTACAGCCAATCTAAACATACCAGGGCTTAGACCAAGAGGACGACCAAAAATAAGATGAGCGGATGTGGTCAAAAAGGACCTGTGCATGTGCAATGTCTCCGAGAACGACACGTTTGATAGAGCGAAGTGGAAGAGAAGTACGAAGAAGGCAGACCCCACCATCAGATGGGAATAATAAATGCCAAGGAGAGAGAGAGAGAGAGAGAGAGCTAATCTATTTCTAGATTAGCATTTTATAATTTATCTTTGACCCAGTCAAGTACCCAATTTCCCGCTGGTGGTGCTACCAGGGCGTCCTAATGAGATACGGACCTTGGAGGTATACTCACAGTTTATTTTTTACACTATCATTCCATTAGGGTTATTTAGCTTATCCAGTAGCAACTTGCGTGGTGTGTTTGCTTAGGACTCGGCGGTTGTAATGAAAGGATAACAAGCCGCAGTTGATTTCATCCCCTTTTGGCTTAGATTAGTGACTCGAGGGGGCGAGCCACAAGCTGGTAACAGACGGATAGGACTGAGAAAAAGCGGTTTAAGAGACATACAATAAACTCAATTTCCTAATCCCGAATAGGCCACTTTCGATAAGAAATCCATAGATGGATCTTCCCGAACATTGTTTAAAAACCGACAGAGATTGTCTCTTTTCTAACATTGTGTATTTACCATACATCTGCGCACCTTAATATATTTTATGGTGCAAATTCCTGTAAACACTATCTACTTTTACTTTAAGTAAAAAGTAGATGGTGGTGTCGTGGTGGTGGTTTTTTGTAGTTTTTTCTTTTCTTATCCTATAAAATGACAGGTATAACTAGTACAAAGTGACGAAAAAAGTGAAGTGGTATAACTTAAATAAAAAAATGCTGTGTACAGGAAAAACCACCAATATACCGATATAATCAATAACCATCGTAAAATTGACCTTCAACAAGTGCACATTTAACAATAACGCAGATTAAAACAACAATAGATTTTGTTTTTTTTTTATTTATGGGTTGATGATCACTTGTTTATTTAACATGGTCCATTTTATCAATCTTAGGACTTCGTATCCAAAGTGGCTGCAAGTTATCTTCTGATTACCTACTTGGCTCTACAGGTGAGTTTAGGGTAGTATGTACTTGTTATTTACAGAACGCCCACTTTAGTACAATTAGTGATTATATTTCAATGTAGACATACCTACATAAACTCACGCCTATTTCCCACCGGGGCAAGCAGAGACTATAGAATTCCATTTGCTTCGATCGTGACACACTTCTCTTGCTTCCCTCCACATTCATCAATCGCTTCATACACGCGTGCCGGTTCAATTAAACTTTTTCTAAGGACATCTCCAATTTGGTCATCGTAAGTCCTTCTCGGTCTTCCTCTGCCAGCCCTACCATCAACTTTTGCTTTATATACCGCTTTTGCAATTCTATTATCCTTCATCCGCTCTACGTGTCCAAACCAACCTAACATTCTCTTCTCAATCTTAGTCACTATATCGTCTTTTACACCACATCTCTGTCTTATCACACTGTTTCTCACTCTATCACTCAACTTCACACCGCATATGCTACGCAAAGACCTCATTTCTACGGCATTGATCCTACTTTCATGCTTCTTCTGCCATACCCAACATTCACTACCGTACTTCAGCGTAGGGACAAGCACTGCATTGTGAACAGCCATCTTCGCATCTTGCGAGATACATTGGCTACTAACAACTGCAATGTAGATAACTTTTATAATCATAGAGCAACACAGACTTCTTGTTTACAATTGTTTCCATCCATGGTACGAGTTAGGTCTGTCAAAGAGAAAAAAAGACGATCAATAGCATTGTGATGTGTCAGTCGAAATGCGCAATTTTATGTGGTGTTACATTATGTATGTAACTTTAACGTCGTCCAACCGAAGCCCTTAGCTCCTTATAAAGTCAGGCACGTACCAAGCCCTGTGGTCATTATTCTCCACATCGAAGTCTCCAGCTTTACATACACTCAAAAATCTTTTGTCGGCATTTACCTTTTTGACAAAGCTCACCCACTTTTATCCTAAGAAAACAAACTTGCTCGAGCCGTCCCTATAGCCCAGTGAGTTTGTTATTTAACTCTGGATACATTATACGAGGCGTATTGTATGAGGTCCCTTTTGTGGTGAGCAGAGTAAGCCGTCAGACGACAACTTGGAGATATTTACTCTTGATATTGATGTCCGTAAGTAGACAGAATGATCAGGTACTTCGTGGCTTCCGTTCGTTGACGAACTGTCAACGTATCATATAATATTATATGGAAGCGCTCTACTTAGTTTGACAGTTTTCTATGAAGATATTAACACGAGTCTGTACTTTAGATAGGTAATCATACACTGCTGTATTTCATAATGTGTTAATGGCGGTTCACCATCTAAGTTTAATTTAAATTAAACCTGTTATTTTCTTCTCCGCCGAAAAGGAAAGGGATGGGTAATCTACAGACATAAAAATTATGGAATACACGTAAATTTTTGGCAGAAATTTAAAAAGCCATTCCAATGTTTTATATTGGCCAATAACCCGATAGAATTAGGTTGACAGCACACGTCTAACAGAATGCATATGAGCAAAATGCCTATTTTATTCGCCCGGGTTATTCTTTCATTTTAAAATTGACAGTTGGCAATCATCCGTCCCTTTCCTTTTCGGTGTATAAGAAAATGACAGGTAGGTATAACTTCAAATAAAATTAGGAGGTTTCTGTAGGAATCTGGGCCATTATGTTGTATAGATTTGAACATATTTATTGACTGGTCACATATATTAAGAGACATTATACAGAATAATAAGGGCCCTCACAGGGCATTGCAGAAGTAACAAGCACCTATATAGAATGGACCTGACAGTGTACCCGAAGCCGAGCACTGGGAGGCCACATAATGGATCTCCGGGAGATCATGGAGCTTCCTCCCAAAAATACGTTCGATCTAATCGAACGGATTGGTCTGGAGGAGGAGTTTAAAATGTATGTAGGGATTTGGTCACGATAGGTCGCAGTGGCCATTCGGGCTGCGTCAGTTCGAGCCCTTTCAGACACGAATAATAAAAATAATACCCATAGAATAATACAACGTAGAGAACGGTAACTCTCTACGCCGCAAAAAATCGTATCGGACGTCAAGCTAGATTTACATCGTCCCCGCGGGGACGGCTATAATAGTAAGTCTTATCACGCGGACTGTCTGTCTCGCTTACATGTACGGTCACGAGTACTAATATGTATATACTTTGAAACCATATCACATTGACTTTTTTGACAAATTAAACCGTAAGTCTCATTAAATGTCAAAGATGATAGTGCGACAGGGTTCTAAAGTGGGTACGTGATATTGCTCATTACTGCACCGTTACCGTTCAGAATGAGATGTTTGTTAAAAGCGTCCGGGGTCTTAGAAAATGTAAGGTAGTACTGGGGGGTTAAAAGGGCCACATAAAAGCAATTCATAGTAGTATATTTTAATTCAATTTTTATTTCATTTCTAGTGACTAGGATTGAGAAGGGGATGTTAGGTTGGTTTGGACACGTAGAGCGGATGAAGGATAATAGAATTGCAAAAGCGGTATATAAAGCGAAAGTTGATGGTAGGGCTGGCAGAGGAAGACCGAGAAGGACTTACGATGACCAAATTGGAGATGTCCTTAGAAAAGGTTCAATACGATCTACTCTGAACCGGCGTGCGTGTATGAAGCGATTGATGAATGTGGAGGAAGCAAGAGAAGTGTGTCAGGATCGAAGCAAATGGAATTCTATAGTCTCTGCTTACCCCGGTGGGAAATAGGCGTGAGTTTATGTATGTATGTATGTAAAAGCAATTCATCTAAGAAAGCAATATTGCAATTTGACATTTGCGCATATAAAAGTAAGTGTCAAATAGCAATACTGCTTTTTTAGATGAATGGCTCCAATGTGACCATTTTAACTCCAGTGATTTAAAAAATCTGCATACACTGCAGTGATTTCATAAATGTTTCAGTCGCTAAGTAATCTTAACACAGATAATCTTTTGATTCAAACCTTCGACAAACGTGATAGACCGGACATATTTTTATCTGTTCCTTTCCTCCAGTACGTATATAACAATCTACGCTACTTCTTAGAAATTTTGCGGTTCGCTTGCGAGCTAATATCAGGGTAACAATTTTCATACGAGTTACCACCCAGCTCGCGAGTTAAGAAGAATCCCTAACAAGTTCCTTCTAGAATGAAACTTTTAATCGTCGGTTGGGAAGTTTCAGCCTCTTGCTGGCAAGATATTATCCGCAAGTAAAGTGGGCAATATAATTACATCACTTGGTTTTTGAATAGGATTCCGTGTCATGAATACGTAATGAAATCGGTGACTGTAATAATACGCTAGATTACGACTCAATCGAGTGTTTAGAGAATAGAATTGGACCGAATGAATGGTCAGATTATCGTTCATTCAATTGGAATTGTGAACTAACTTGGGTTGTTCATAAATTTTGACTTCGATTTTTGAAAAATATTACACTCCCTTTCTTTCCCCAGAAAATCTAAATGATGTAATAGTGATACCAATAAGCTAACAGTTAGGTTAGGTTAGGTTAGGTCCATTAAAACGCTGCGCCGTGGTTACTCTCCGTCATTTCACCAACTAAGTATAAATCATAACGACTTGCCATTTAGCAACGCTATAATTTCTTATAACCTTTCTTATTCCGGAGTCGTGGTAGCCCAGTTGGTAGAACGCTTGCCTCTCATTTTGAGATCGCAGGTTTGACTCCAGCACAGGTCTAAACCAATGATTGCCGAATTTGTTTTCGAATTCATTTTTGGATCATAAATGAGTATCACGTGCTCAGCGGTGAAATGCATTTTAGAAAGGTATGTGACCTAACTTGTATAGGGCTGGTTTTCCCTTCGCGGGTTGGAAGGTCAGACAGGCAGTCGCTTCTGTCAAAAAACCGGACCTGTCAAATCTCCAGGTTAGGCAAGCGGACCCTGTGAGAAACGGGATAATGCTAGAGAGATGATAATTTCTTATAACGTTGCTATGACACAATGGAGCGCCTACAAATATGTGGCTTGGTGTCCTTTAAAAATACCAGACAAAAAAAAAACCCGGAAATCAAAACCGCCAACAAGTAAATAATTCCCAGAATCTTATTTGAAAACACACCAATTACTCTCAAATTCTAGTAGCCTTGTAAAAATCATCTTTGGTAAACGATTCGATAAAACGACAATGAAAATGAAAAATAAATATTGTTACCATTGAGATTGGTAAAACATTATTAAATTGGAGCCATTACGGGTAAAACAATTACGTAACTACCTTGTTTGGATTCGGAATGGAACTCGAATAAATTACGTTATGAGAACAGTTACTAATTCTATTATAGTATTTTGATTCTTGTTAGTCTGTAAGAAGACAAGTTGATACTATGATATTGATATTGTAACAAGAAGATGGCGTAACTTCAGACCCAGAGGGAGTTATGTGGACAACGGGTAAAGAATATTTCCTGTGGTTCACCTGGGTGAACTATGGGAAAAATATCATCCCCGTGGTTCATTTGGGTGGACTACAGGAAAAAAAAATCCCCCGTGTCTCACCTGGGTAATGGAGGCTTGAAGATTTGACAGGTCCGGCTTTTTACAGAAGTAACTGTCTGTCTGACCTTCCAACCCGCAGAGGGAAATCCATCCCAATACAAGTCAGGTCACATACCTCCGAAAATGCATTTCTCGAGAATGTGGATTTGCTCACGATGTCACCCTTCAAACATGATTTCGAAAACAAATTCGGCAATCATTGGTTTAGGCCTGTGCTGGATTCGAACCTGCAACCTCAAAGTGAGAGGCAAGCGTTCTACCAACTGGGATACCACGGCTCACCACACATACACAAACAAACCTCGAACCTCGGCTCAGGGCGTAGTCTGAGGGGAAGAATATTGAAAGGATTAATCGACCCTAATGGGTCGATAGCGATAAGCGCTGAATGAGGGAAATCGTCGACCACGCCGGCGGGGTCGGTATCGGGGTTCAACTCACTGGAGGCGAGCATAAATACTGCCAACAAAATGATGCTAAAATAATGACTTGCCTCACTGGCGTATATTCGAGATAACGTTGAGGCGCCGTCTAAGAATACCCATTTTGAGGTGAGTTCGAGGTGTTTTTTAGGGTCGCCTCAACTGAGAATGGATTCCAGAAAGGTTTGAGTCAACATCTTAGAATACGCGTGTTAGTAAAACCTACTCACCTTTTTGTAGATTTGCTTCAAAAGATATATAAGCCTCTACTGGGGCTAAATTCAAGAGATTACATTGGTTGAGTACCTATCTAACTGATATAAATGTTTTTTTTTTGGTTTGGTTTTCCCCGAAGGGCAAGAGCCATGTCTTATTTTTTTTTCTTAATGATGATTAATGAAATGATGAAAGGTGATGACGATGAATGATGAAACCTAAGCCCCCACACTCGAAGCAGACTCCTACTCCGAACCCCAAACGACTTAACTCAAAAGTCCGCATAAACTTTCGAGTTAAAGCGGCTTGTTGGCACGAAGCAAAAATAGGAACACTTTGTTTATTGAATGTTCCGATACAATAATACTATCGCGAATGTTTTCCGACTAACTTAATGCGATCATTAACTACAAAACACCACTTCGTATTAATTATTTAGATTATTCAACGAAGAAAGCAACCGTACCGTTCCCGTTCCCGCCAAAAAATCCCAAATATAAATGATGGTAGTCCATTCTATGAGTGTTCAATTTGAAAAGGTTTAATATCGCTGTCAGTTGGCAAAGTCCCCAACGATATCCTTATCGGACAGAAGCACGATCTCGACAAGCATTTTGCTTTTATTTTTGTTCCTCACTCGTGAACTGGATTCAGCAAGATTGAAATTGCTAGTCGCCTCGCTTATCGGTTGATTTTTAGATTTGCCTTCATCGGATTTTCGTTTCCATTTAACGAATAGGTGCCGTACTATATATTATGTTTATTAAGATTTGTATCTTTAGATATTGGCAAAATATGCATATGTATAATACGTTATACGTAAGTATACTGAGTACCCCCTCCGGTTGATTGAGGGGAGGCCTGTGCCCAGCAATGGGACGTATATAGGCTGTTTATGTATGTAAGTATACTGAGTGTTAGTGACATCGTAACGAATACTGAGGGGAATGATCCAGACCATGATTCTGAGTTAATATCAAGTGGAATTTTCCGTCGCAAAATTATTCATATTTTGTTTTGTTTTTTAAATTATTTTCAATTCTATACTTTTGCGACGGAACATTCTACTTGATATCAACTCAGAATCATGGCCTGAATCATCCCTCAAAGTTTTCGTTACGATGTCACTATCCGCTATCTAGCGGAATTTCCTGTCAAAATATTTATGGGATTATTTTTTTTATTTTCAGTTCGTTACTTTTGCGACGGAAAATTACACTTGATATCAACTCAGAATACTGGTCTCAATCATCCCTTAAAGTGTCACAAACAGCCTATACTTATATGGGACTGATATGTTGTGTCCTTATGTCAAACCATATATCTTATTAATGTCACTTTTAGAAATCTTTTGCAACTTGATAAACCCCCGAGTTCGGACATTATACAAAATTTTATATATGCAGTGATGCTGTTCAGTAAGGTAAAGTGAGTACCTATAAATATTAATCAGTAGATAGTTATAATGTAAGAATAACTAAGTAGGTACTCTACTCCATGATAAAACTTGATGCACACAATTTTGAAATGTTCGGGTTATAATGCACGTGTTCACACAGAAATTCACCACGGCAAAGAATATAATAATACTCTGCCGTGGCGCGTTTTCATCCAAGCTCCTGCTCTTCGGTCCGTCATGCTCACACTTAAGTGTTATTAACAGCAGCATACAAGCATTAGACATTTTAAGTTTCCTTAGCGGAACATAGATGCTAATTCCTGTACAGACCATCTTATTTTATTTTAAGTTATACCTGTCATTTTCTTCTCCACTGAAAAAGAAAGGGACAGGTAATCGACAGGCATGAAATTTATGGAACACATGTCAATTTTAGGCAGAAATCTAAAACAACCCTCTAAAAATTTTACATCAGCCAATAACCCGACAGTATTAAGCTGACAGCACACGTCAAACGGGTTGCATATCAGCGAGATACCTATTTGATCCGCCCGGGTTATACATTCATTCGCTGATTCATTTTAAAATTAACAGACGTCAATCATCAGTCCCTTTCCTTTTACGCGGATAAGAAAATGACAGGTATAACTTAAAATAAAATTAGGTGTCTACAGGAATCGGGGCCATAGACAATTTTCGTCAAATAGTTATTCCAAAAAGAATCTAAGTAGGTAATCTAATCAACTCAGCTTGAAAACCAAGAGGAAATATAAAAGATAGAGATTAAAATTTCTCCGTCTAAGCATTCATTGGACACCTTTGGGGTTTCTCGCAAAATGAACTCAGAAAATAGGACGAAAGGAACAAAGAAATGTTTTGGTGCACGCAAACTGCATCTACTCGGAGCAACGCAGTCAGCTTATCCGCTTACCTCAGCTTAACCACTTTAGACTACAATTTCACTCCCGACAAATGTATGTTTGGAACAAAAAGTAAACAGTTTTCTTTCAAGTTTGTGAATTCCACAAATTAATATCTCGCAAAGAAGCTTAGTTTCTTCGGTGCATTATTAAAGAATATTTTCGTATAAAATATTTAAGTTTCGAAAATATAAATTGATGCGAAATAAAGATTTTTGGAAAGTTGAAAGTCAAAGATAAACTAATAGATGAAGGGCGATATATTCATCGTTATTTGTTATCACGTTCTGTGAAAAGTTCTAATAGCTGCCTCTTATTGGAACTTTTCTTCAACTGATCGCATAGGTGAATATTTTTCTGATAATGAGGATTTGGCTGTCATACCAACTACCAAGAAAGTTGGCGACTATGCGGCTTACTGGGGACGACTAATCGTCTAGTCGGTCAAAACCCTAGTCGGCCCTTGCTCAGTTTATGTAAAATGTTGCCTTTCCTAAAAATCCTCGGTTTCGCGGAATAAAAATCTCCTCCATAAGTTTACAGCGTAGAAAATGTTTATCTTTAAAAATAGTATGTAATCCAAAATATCGGCTCTGGTACAAGTTGTAAGGGCAATTTATTGTAGGGTCTGGTATATCCTTATTTATTGGCAAGTCGCGTTAAGGGTACCGATGGGTCTATTTATTTATAAAGACCGTGTTGTCTGCAACGGAAAGGTTTTTATCTCCCGGCTCAAATTTCCCTGAGTTATCCGTAATATGAGAATGATCATCTGCTTGGCTGATAAGGTGCACTCGACAAAAAAGGGTAGGCTATATTGATTTTAGTAGTCGAGCTTGCGCCTTGGGGAAAATAGGTGTCTAAAGACTCACAAATGATCACTTGAGAATAGCTCGGTACCTAAGTGCGGAAACTCTTGGTCTATGGGCTCAGTCTATTTGGCTAATTTCTTGAGCCTTAAGAAATCTTTAGAAAAAAATATAGTCTTATACGAATCTCGGCCATTTCGGCTACAGAGAGACCATTACCGTATAAGTGTGAGCAAGACAGTCAACCCCGCGCGCGCCCCCTTTCTCCTTATGGTCATTTAGACTAAAGTATGGCCCTGGAGGGGGTGAGGTCTAGTTCAGCACCAATACGAATTGGTGCGGGGCGGAAAGTGTCAATTATATACTATACGTTGTATTATTCTTTATTCTATGCTACTGTCATTATCAAACGAGATTGTTAACTGATTCGATAACCAGCTTGACGACGCATCAACTGTGGCGCCATCTAGTTGATTGGACGTGATTTTTTTTTTTTTTGTTTTTGTTTTCCCCGAAGGGTAAGGCAAAGGGAACTATGCCCATACAGCCATGTCTGACGTATTTTTTTTCTTGATGATTAATGAAATGATGAAAGGTGATGATGATGAAACCTAAGCCCCCACCCTCGGAGTAGACTCCTACTCCGAACCCCAAACGAATTAACTCAAAAGTCCGCATAAACTTTTGAGTTATGAAGCGGCTTCCTGACACGAAGCGAAAATAGGCAGATACACTTTGTTTATTGAATACTCCAATATAATAACACTCGCGAATGTCTTCCGACTAACTTAATGCGATCATTAACCACAAAACACCACTTCGTATTAATTATTTAGATTATTCAATGAAGAAAGCAACTGTCCCGTTCCCGTTTCCCGCCAAAAAGCCTGATTGGACGTGAGTGAAGGCACTCTGGCGGAACGTCAAACTGACAGCGCCCCATAGTAATTTTTTTTGGCAAGGCAAAGGGAACTATACCCATACAGCTATGTCTTATATATTTTTTCTTAGTGATGATTAATGAAATGATGAAAGGTGATGACAAAGAATGATGAAACCTAAGCCCCCACCCTCGGAGTAGACTCCTACTCCGAACCCCAAACGAATTAACTCAAAAGTCCGCATAAACTTTTGAGTTATGAAGCGGCTTCCCGGCACGAAGCGAAAATAGGCAGATACACTTTGTTTATTGAATACTCCGATATAAAAACACTCGCGAATGTCTTCCGACTAACTTAATGCGATCATTAACCACAAAACACCACTTCGTATTAATTATTTAGATTACTCAATGAAGAAAGCAACTGTCCCGTTCCCGTTTCCCGCCGAAAAGCCCTAATTGATTGGACGAGAGTGTCAAACTGACAGCGCGCCATAGTCATTTTTTTGGCAAGGCAAAGGGAACTATACCCATACAGCTATGTCTTATATATTTTTTTCTTAGTGATGATTAATGAAATGATGAAAGGTGATGACAAAGAATGATGAAACCTAAGCCCCCACCCTCGGAGCAGACTCCTGCTCCGAGCCCCAAACGAATTAACTCAAAAGTCCGCATAAACTTTAGACTTAAAGCGGCTTGTTTATTGAATATTCCGATATAATAACATTATCGCGAATGATTTCTGACTAACTTAATGCGATCACTAACCACAAAACACCACTTTGTATTGATTATTTAGATTATTCAATGAAGAAAGCAACCGTCCCGTTTCCGTTCCCGCCAAAAAGCCGCGCTATAGTCAAATTCTGGCAGTTGTTGTACGGAAAGTGACAGGCACGTGTCGTCTAGACGGGTCGCCTACGTCCTTAATTATAATCCGGAGTAATCGCAGTGTAATTAGTAACTTAAGTGATTGTGACTCTACCTATACCATTATAGTGATTGGCACTAACGATCAATTGTGGTATTTTGTGTCTGTAAGTAAATTCCCGCGCCCTTTGAAGATGAGTGAGTCGGATTGCGAGATTCACGTGCCTGATATTGGTACTCCCTCCGAGGTGCCTTTAAGCTCGTTAGCAATTACAGACGTAAGAAAGATTATTCGTCCGGATTTTCCGGGATTTCTAACTTTTGTCCGAACTTTGTCCAGAGTTTGACTATGTGTTTTTTATTGAAGGCGTTCCCACGTTCCAGAACGTGGGTTGCGCGTGTATCAGTCGATTCGTGGCAAACACACAGAAAACCTTATGTACTTAACGCGAAAATAGGACCACAAAATTATTCCTGACAAAATTTTTCGAGCCGATAATGCGGTAAAGACATAATAATATTCAATAAAAATTTCAGACATAACACTTTGATCACGATTTCCAATCTGCCGAAGGAAATTGCTTGAAAAACGAATGAGTTTGGGCTTCACTGTGTAAACATAACATGTTTTCGTATCAAATAATAAGAAAACACATTCCTTTCTGTGTACGTTCTTGGAAATACTGAATAAGAAGGTTCCGGGAAATTAAAGAAATTCTTGCCACATACATACGAAGATCACGCCTATTTGCCGATGAGGTAGGCTTTTCGACTCTCATTAGTTATATACACAGTATTATGTGTATAATTACACACGTCTTATCAGTTTCAAGTACCTATTTAAGAATATTTTTTGCGATTTGTGATTCTGCTCGCTTAAATTTGAAAACGTACAATTATTTTTTTTAAGATCCTTCTTCTTATCTTGCTTGATGTGTCGTACTGCTGGCTCTCCCTCTCTCTCCATTTCTTCCAGGATTCTCTCTCCAGAGCTTCTCTCCAAAGCATCCAAGTCGTCGCGCCATCTCCGCCACGCGTCTGCCATGCCTGCATCTGTGTCTACTCGGATATGTGGTTACCTTAGCTCACAGGTCGACCACGTCCGCAGTTTCAGTCTTAAGGTGGTATTAATAAACTAATCTCAGCTTTGAGACTGCAGTCAAGATCATGTCAATGTGACAGTTCTCACATAAAAACAGGGGCTTGAGCATGATCTTGAGGGCAGTCTCAGCTGAGATTCGTTTTTAAATACCACCCTTAGAGAGCAGCATGATGTTTCTGATAGAGATCCTTAAAAAAATGATTACTTATTATTTTAATTATCGTTTTAGTAATAAAACTCATCATCATCAATTTAAGAGCCACGCTCTTGTCGGTGTAGCATTTTCCATTCCAGTCTATCAAAGGCCAATTCCTTGACTTCCCTATAAGACACGACGTTAACCTTTTCTTTAATCTGTTCCATGTAAGCTCTTCTTGAAGGAAAGCTAGAAGGAAAGAGAGGAAGGGGAAGTAATAAAACTAAAGTACCTATAAGTTTTTGGCATAGTATTTTTGTAAATAATTAATTCGCTTCAACATTCTAAATGAAGACATTAAAGTGAGTACAAGGGAAGTTTTCCATCCATAAATAAGTTTGTAATTGGTAGAATGGAGAAATCTTCAAAGTTTCCAACAAGACTGCACCATAATGAATGGCTTTAAGAATTCTCGCAATACGAACGGGAATTTTCCAGTCTAGCACATTTCAAAGCAAATCCTAGAAATGCGCTAAATAGAGTGAAACGAATAAAAATTGGCGAAATTCAAGTAGAACTTTGCTCACAATAACGAATAAATATAGCTTAACTGTTTTTGAAAAAAAAAACACACACTTTTTGCTCATGCTCATTTGGGGCAGAAGGCAAAAGGGAAACCACTGTCCTATTTTTCCCTAAAAAGTAGCATGGAGAGGAATGCTACACCGACAAGAGCGTGGCTCTTAAATTAGTGATGAAGATGACCCATAGAGTCTACTCGCTAGGACACCAATGTATGCAGTTGTAAATAAAGGGTACCTCACATGGTTGCGCAACCAGTTTTTCCCGACCAATTTGAATCCCGAATAATTTACCTCTGGTGCCGAAAGCATGGTGTCGTAGTGAGATAGGTCCCATCATCATCATCATCAGCCCATTAACGTCCCCACTGCTGGGGCACGGGCCTTCCCTATGGATGGATAGGGAGATCGGGCCTTACACCATCACGCGGGCCCAGTGCGGATTGATGGTTATTAACGACTGATAATGCAGCCGGGACCAACGGCTTAACGTGTCTTCCGAAGCACGGAGGAGCTCGAGATGAAAACTTTTTTTTTTGTGGTCACCCATCCTAAGACCGGCCTTTG
Organism: Pectinophora gossypiella; assembly: GCF_024362695.1. Taxonomy (NCBI): domain Eukaryota; kingdom Metazoa; phylum Arthropoda; class Insecta; order Lepidoptera; family Gelechiidae; genus Pectinophora; species Pectinophora gossypiella. The sequence goes on along the minus strand of NC_065413.1, from coordinate 11,903,025 downwards.
CGAAAGTTGCTTAAATCCAACAATCGCAGACCGAGCGCGTTTACAGCTACGCCACCGAGCTCATATAGATATAGATAGGCCCCATATTCAAAGAAATATAACACTATATGCAAAGTCCCTTACTACTCTTTTCACACGAGTTATTGTGGATAGCTTGGTTGGAACTTCATTACTCTAAACGGGATATTATATGAATAAGTACGCGCGACGGTAATGAAATTCATCAAACAAACACAATTTTGCATAATACCTTTGACAAAACTCATTTCCTCAAGATAACGTGGATTCGCTTTTATAAACAAAGTAAGTGAGTGCTTTTTTATTTCCTAAATTCGTCAGCTTTCCTCAGAAAATTCTCTGTAGTCTCGTAATGTTTTTAAGGGGGTTTCTTTTGCTTAGAGTATTGCGTGATTTTCACTTTGTTGATATAAATGATAAGAAAAGTGTCTTTAAAGTCAATTAATAAGCATTTTGTGCGCATAGGTATGACATAGAATGAGGTGTGTCAGGATCATAGTAGGTGGAATTCCGTAGTCTCTGCCTACCCCAATGGGAAATAGGCGTGATTTTATGTAACTTCTAACTAAAAACAGAACTAAAAGAAATAAACTAAGTACTACACTTTTAAAATTATAACAACTTAGTACACAAGACAAACTTTTGAAATAAAAAGGAGTCGAAAAAGAGTTTAATCCCAACAAAACATTTTCTTGTAAAATGTTGCCAAAATTAGATCTTAATGTCAAAAAGTTATCAGATCTCATGTAGAGCCAAGATTCTAGCTACACCCTAACTATACAAACTCGACACGTTAGGCAAAATATGGAGCATGCCCGTTATTAGATATCTTTTCACACACACACACACACACACACGCACGCACGCACGCACGCACGCACGCACGCATGCACGCACTCACGCACGCACGCACGCACACACGCAATATAAAGTGCGGGCGTCTATTTACAATATAACAAGAAAGGCGCTTAATCTATAAATACAGATGAAATAAGAAAGTTATAATGTAACACACGCACGCACGCACGCACGCACGCACGCACACACACACACACAGTTACAGTTATTTATTTATTTTGACAAATTAGCTTCGTAAACCACCTATGTAAAAGTGTGACTTGCACTAAACGATTATGATTTAACTTGTAAAATCGATCATGTATTTCCATGTAACCGTGAACGTCGATTCGTACACTAACGGAGTGAGTTTAAACCGGAATATTTTCGCTCAAGTCCTTCCGTCACGCCTGTCGAAACGTCCAACTGATTTATTAGTTCGGAATAAAAACCCAAAGACCAATCTGCAGTGGCTTCACTCCAAACTGGAAACGAACCGACAGCAATTGAGTCCTTGACTTATTTATTACCTACTTGCTGGCGCCCGGGCAGTGCAAACTGATTTTTATGAAAAATAAATCAGCTTAACAACGGTAGAATAGAAAACTTTGAGAAGAACGGGAAGAAGTCATAGAATTCCGAACACCTCGAAAAGAAAAACAGTCCGTCTTTCCGTTTCTCTCTCAAGTTTTCTAAGAAAAACCAACAACAGATAAAAAAGGGCGTCTTCTTATTTATCGTATGGGTTGATGAGGTTGGTATTCCACCTGGTGTCAGGGTTACTACTGAGCCGCCAAAGGCCCCTGACATGGTTCACGTTACGACTACATACTTAATCGGGACCAACAGCTTAATGTGCCTTCCGAAGCACGGATCATCTTACTTTCGGACAATCAGGTGATCAGCCTGTAATGTCCTAACCAAACCAAAAGGGATCACAGAGTGATTTTTGTGATATGTCCCCACCGGGTTTCGAACCCGGGGCCTCCGGATCGTGAGCCCAACGCTCAACCACGGGACCATGGAGGCCGTTATTTTAGTTGAGTTTAAAACAGGAGTAATAATGGAAAACTAACTAAAGGTTTTCACTGATAACCCTGTAATGAACAATATATGATTTCAGTGAGATATTCACAGGAAAATTAAACTTATAACATCTTATAACCTGGGGACCTTTAAGTCACGGGAGAATAGGCTTTTTCTGGGTAAGCTCGTTCAACCGTCGACCTCTTCTTCTCCTCGTGCAAGAAGTCAAGAGCAAACCCATCTTAATTAAAAAAAAACAACATAAGAGATGAGTTATTAATTGAAGAAATTAAGTAATATTCAAGTACTTGACAGAAAGAAACGTATGTGTTTCCAGGTTGATCACAGCGGGTTGGTACATAGAGCCAAATTGTTGTCCTTGGCGTAAGTACTTGTACCTAGTCAGTTCCACTTACTATCATATAATATATTCATATAAATTTATTCAGTTAGTTCGTATTACATGTCATATATCGTATATAATCTAGGTTACATTCTACTAGTAGAATAGTTCACTAGGTATCATTACACATAAAAAAATAAAATGTAAAATGAATACAATCCAGTAATAAAGAAGTAATTCTTAAATATTAAAATAAAATTATGAAATAAATTCGTTGTAACTATAGAACGTATGCTCAAGAAGCCAGCGTTTGAGTCGAGATTTAAAACAGGGCAATGAAGGTGCGTCATTGATATGTGTCGGTAGTTTGTTGTACACCTCCGGACCCATGACGTGGGTCAGCCGGTCAGACTTGGCAAGTCTGTGTTGAACACCTCTCAGCCTATTAATAGGGATAACGAACATAATACGTATTAATTAGTCCGTATTCTAGACACGCTGACAATATCCTAAGACTTCACCGCAACTCTGAAAATCAATACTGATTTAAACTAAACCAATTTGACCTACCTGCTTACACAATATGTATGTAGTCTAGACGTATATGTGTGTAATCTAGTCTAGACTAGTCGACGTTGATTCCATTAGCGTTACATTTATCATATTTGGCGCTAATTACCGTATCAGACTAATAATACCCCCAAGGAACTTCTTAAACTATACGATCATTTGCAACCACGCAATAGAATAAAGAGGTTGGAAGAGCCAAGGTTAGCGCAAACCGTGCGCCATACAAGTATCACTTCATAATATAAAACAAAGTCGCTTTTTCTGTCCCTTTAACCCTACGTACGCTTAAATCTTTAAAACTACGCAACGGATTTTGATGCGATTTTTTTAATAGATAGAGTGATTCAAGAGGAAGGTTCATATGTATGACAACATCCATTGAATAGTGGGGAAATACTGTTATTTGTGAGGTTTTTAATGTGATGTCGTAAATAATTTAATTTTTTTCCTCAGCATTGCACCCGAGCGAAGCCGGGGCGGGTCGCTAGTGAGCAAATAATTCATACTTTAACTTTACACTCCATTCCTCCGGAAACTTTACGACGCACGGAGCTTTGCGTCTTGCGCATTATAATCTGTTGGGCAAAAAATCAAATATCGACTATCATGTAAAGAGATCCCTCCTTATCACAGAAAATAAGAAGTAAAGTTAGAGTTAGAGTTATGCAAAGTTGAAGTATGAACTATTTACTAATACTTGTATGGTGCGCGTTACTTTTTCATCTACTCCGTGGTATTACCATACACTAACGATCTGTCGTTTTTATCAGTCTGAAACAACAGATTGAATCTTTACTATCAATCGTACCGTGCTCTTGACTCTTGAAAATGGCTCTACGACAGTGCCACTCTAACGCCGCAGTAATTGGAACACATCTCGGCGGTAAAGCAAGCCGAAGTGGTAACTATTAATCTGGTAAGTCCAGAGCGGTAAGTATCAATTTGGTAAGACGGTTAGATCAATATGGTAAGACAAGGCGCTATGCTAGAATCAATATCAGATGCCGCAATTGTAGACGGTAATTTAAACTCGCTACTGTTACTGTGTTAACAAATATAAAATATATATTTTTTTGCTGATAATGTACATTATAAAATATTACTTGTGGTTACATGTAAAAGTGTATTTAGCTGATATTATATTGTACATAACCTATTTTTTTTTGTGCAAATAAAGTATAAAAATTCAGATTATTGTTATTTAATTACCTTTTTGTAGAATTTTGTACTTATGTCATAATACTTATCTACTATCAAAATTAAATTCTTATATATGATAAGTCGTATCATTATCCAGCGTACAAATCCTAGATACTCCAGGATCACGTCTCGGTATAATTGGAGAAGAATCAATGTCGAGCGTGCTTCGGGCGCCACGAGGGTAATAATTTTAGATCTAACCGTAAAACTTACATCTGTTCCATAATAGCCGAGCAAGGTGTGATTGAATCCTTTGAACGTGGTTCGTTATTTACGACAGCTCCGCGTCTGACCACGATAACACCTGATCGTAAGTGTAGATAGAAATCGAATTTGTTGGTCTCGTGAGATGAGAACCAACATTTTACAGATTAGGTGATTTTCACACGACGCCGCACCGACGCGGTTGGCGGTGAAGCGGTTTTTAGATCGCATTAACTTGTATGTAATACGTTGGTTTGTAACATACGATAAACCGCATTACCGTGCGGTTCACTGTTGGCTATAGTATGTGTATACTGATAAAAAACAAGCATCAAGCAAGGTTATTTATTGCCTCGCCGCAAGAAAGAAAGAAAGAAACGTTTATTATAAAGGAACACCTTTTTTTTTTTTTTTTTTTTTTTTTTTTTTTTTTTTTTTTTTTTCTTTTCTTTTTTTTTTTTTTTTTTTTTTTTTTTTTCGACGTGACTTATTGTAGATTTGCCGCAGATGGCATTAACTACTTGGCCGGACAAATGGGGAGCGCTGAAGGCTCTCACCCGGTAAAAAAGGAACACCACAACAAATATAAGAATATAAGTAATACAAATAACAAACATATATCATAAAACAATCAAAACACAAAATAAAATACAACTTACACGAGAAATACAAATAATTGAGTGTCTTTACCGCATCCGCCTGCTGTGTCAGTGGACGTAAAACGCAGTGAATTATATTTTTTATCTTATATATTTTTTATTTTTTATATTATATTATCTTTGGGTAAGCAAAGTGAGTGACACATCCTACAAGAGCGATTGGGATAAGATCTACAAGATTCTAGCGGACGTGTCACTTTGACTGAAGACTGCAGTGGGGATTTGTGGAAAAGATTTAAAAAAATATAGGTAAATGTGTTGCATTCAAATGAAGTATCTTCTTCTAACGTGTGGGTGGTGAGGTGGATTATCCTATCAACCCTGGAATGAAGTATCGAGGATTCCAGGAGGAGTATAGGACTATATAAGGATAGATATATGTCGACACAAAATTTTCCTTATGGGTGAACGCTACTAACCTAATACGTTCTATATTTAACTAAGTACATGCAAGAGCAAGTTTGCGCTGGCGGCGAGTTTACGAGTAGTAAGACTAATCGAGTCAGCTGGGTAGCCGCTTGGTGTAGTTATATGCGCCAATTTTGCCATCCAACTGAACTTGAGGCGATTAAACGTCGTTTTGAAACTAAACATCTTATTGCTCTGCAGTATGATGCTTTGATCTTACAACATCGTAACGAAAACTTTGAGGGATGATTCAGATCGTTATTCCAGTTATCAAGTGGAATTTTCCGTCGCAAAAGTATGGAACTGAAAATAAATTAAAATACACACAAAAATTTTCATAAATTTTGCTACGAAAAATTTCACTTGATATTAACTCAGAATCGTGGTTTGAATCATCCCCTCAGTACGTATTTGTTACGATGTCACTAACACCCATACGCTCTTGGCTACCTGTACGTACTTGTACGGGGTGTAAGTGACATCGTAACGAATATTGAAGAGGTGATTCAGGTCGAGTTAGAAATCAGTGTTGCCGTCTGGGTAAATTTTCACTGAACCCTGGCCTTTTTTGGGGAACTGCGGCACCCATATACCTTTATGTTTTCCAACTAAATATTAATGTTATGTGTGTATATTTTAATGTTGTAAATGTATATGTGTGTCGTAAATTTTACCTAAATAAACTTTTTTATTATTATTATTAGTTATTATCAAGTGAAATTTTCCATTACAAAAGTATAGAATTGAAAAAAATACAAAGCATTAATTTCGCGACGGAAAATTTCCACTTGATATCAACTCAGTCATGGTCTGAATCATCCTCCTATTCGTTACGACGTCACTAGCACCCTGTATGCTCATGACTTTATTCCCAATTGTGGTAGTCAGAGGTACATTTATCGCATGATGTAATAAGTACCCGAGCTTTACGTTACACTAACGTGATAGGTGAGCCGTATCACAGTCTATAATGGTCGAGCTAATTGCGTTAGTGAAAATTGAACGTAAGATTTCTTTTTGAAGAAAGATGGTGCGCGGGCTGCATGCCAATAAAACTATAGTGGTATATCTATTAGGGAACAGACCCGGAATCCCGGGAAAAATCCCTAAGGAACTGGGAAATTCCGAAATTTCCCGGAATTTTGGTAATGCCTATCACTAGCCTAAAAACACGTAGGTATGTATAAATGTGATAAAAAATCTATATGTAGCACAGCTGCTTTTGATACCGACCAGGTTCAAACAAATGTTATAACTCGCCTAAAACAAAACACCTTGTCAAAGTTAATTTAATTTCGCATACAAACCCTGAGTAATCTTTTAATTAAACTTGCCAAAAAACAAGGTTCGCTCTAAGCTGTTGTTTACGAAGGCCGATACAGCAAAGGTAAACAAAATGATTGCAAGTTCTCAACCGGCTCCGTGTCAAGTTGTTTATCGAACTCTCTGAATGTGATCAGTTGTCTTACTTACACTTCACGGAATGGAATGTAAACAGCATTCTAAATTGTTTTTCCACGTTTCTTGTATAAAGAGATAAAGAACTTTTAACTACGTACCTATAAGGATTTAATTTTTTTGTTTTTACGTGCCTTACTTCGGCGCGCGCGAGTTTGACGCGGGGATGGGCGCAACCTACTTCAGTAGGCCGGAGTGAGGCGGTCGAATAGGGACCCAGACCTACGGTGTACAGGGTGAAGACCTCAACGGTTGCAGAGACAGAGATGGGAGTCACCGGCACGGTATTGCACGTGGCGTGTTGCAACAGTTTTAAAAAGTAAACTCATTGAATGTTGCAGGCAGAATTTGAGATTGCTTTTAGTATTAGTAATGCCAATGACATTAATATGGACTTGGGCTGGCTTAAATCCAAGCAGTTGTACATCTTGACTCGTGATGAATGATAGTTGTGACCCACTGTCGAAGGCTATACAGCTCGAGTTAGCATCAGTTCTAACCACAGCATGCATGAACTCTTTGATGAGAGTGGAAGAAGCGAAAGTACCCCAACAGGAAATTGTCGTGATCGCATGTCTGTCAGTTTTTTTTTTGACGTGGTTTATTGTAGATTTGCCGCAGATGGCATTAAATACTTGGCCGGAAGTCTGTCAGTGATTTTATTTCATGAAAGGCACTTTTGTAGTAATTAATTAAACAATCACAACAATGAAACCAGTAACAGTACGTTCGCAATTTCACGCTCGGTCTAGCACAGAACAAAAATAATATTGGCTCTCCAATAATGATTGTGTTGAACTAACAGCGAATTAAATTTCATACAGATTAATTAACGTATTTATTCTGATAACGTTATCCAAATGGAGCTCAAATAATAGCAGGTTTCAATCAAATAATATACAGGGTGTTAGTGACATCGTAACGAAAACTTTGAGAGATGATTCAGGCTATGATTCTGACTTAATATCAAGTTGAGTTTTTCGTCGCAAAAGTATGAACGTATGGAAATAAATAATGTTAAAATAATACAATTTGTCGCATAATCAGAAACATACGTAACTTCGTCACGTCCATGTGAGAGAACGGAAAATAAATTTAAAAAACAAAAAAAAAATTCATGGATTTTCCGACAAGAAATTCCACTTGATATCAACTCAAAAACACGGTCGGAACCATCCCCCTCACTATTCGTTACGGTGTCACTAACACCCATACCTAATTGTATGGCTACCTGTATGCACTTGTACGAGGTGTAAGTGACATCGTATCGAATACTGAGATGGCTATTGCAGTTCATTATTCTTAGTTAATATTGAGTGGAATTTTCGATCACAAAAGTATACGTAGAATTAAAAATAATTTAAAAAAACTAATAAAAGATTATGAATTTTGCGACGGAAAATTCAATTTGATATTAACTTAGAATCATGGTCTAACCATCCCAATTAGTATTCGTTACGATGTCACTAACACCCTGTATGTATAAAATATACAAGTACAGGTATCGACACTCTCGATAAATAAAGCATTGTATACTTTTTCTTTTTTTGTATACCTTTTCTTCGCGCTAGCAACAATCTTGTCAATTCAGCGTGAAGGTAAAACATACATACTTAAACTCACGCCTATTTCCCACCGGGGTAGTCAGAGATTGGATTTCCATTTGCTTCGATCCTGACACACTTCTCTTGCTTCCTCTACATTCATCAATCGTTTTATATACGCACACCGGTTCAGAGTAGATCGTACTGAAACTTTTTCTAAGGACATCTCCAATTTGGTCAACGGACGTCCTTCTAGGTCTAAAAGGTAAGACATACAGTACTATATTATTATGAATAATTTATACTATTTTATAAGTACAAAAATACAAACTTCTAAACTTCTTGTCAAGTAGACTACTAAATCCCATTTTAGTAGATCTTCTTCTTCGGATTTAAAATGGGATATCGAACAATACAGGTTTAGATTTATTTATTTGTTTTTTGACTGAATTTTCAAAAGTAACATTACATTATTTATGCAAGAATAATATTAATTAAATTAAAATGCAAATTGTATTCAATGTAATAATTAGACTGGACAATATTACTTATAATTATTATGAAGGAAATAAAGTTCACAATGTCTCTCTCTCTATTTAAGAGCTGCGCTCTTGTCGGTGGAGTAACCGCCATTCCTCTCTTCTTCCCGCCAAAACCTTCACCTCCCGATACGACACGACCTGCACCTTCTCTTTTATTTGTTTCATAAATGTTATCCTAGGTCTACCCCTTCCTCTCTTCCCTTCAATTTTTCCTTCTATAACAACACACAATTCACAATGTATATGATGGTTATTTTTAGTTAGTGAAATGTAGTATTAATTATGTAGTTAAAATAGGAATAAAATGTTAATAATTTAAAAACCCGCAACGCTAGCTAGGGCGTAGCATGTAATGACGAGCATCTTTTGTGCTCTGGTAAGCAAATTCTTAGAACAAATTAGCACACGACCACGTCTATCTTCTTAACATAACTATTCGGAAGAATTTCTGTGAAATATAGCTATTTTCTTGTTTCATACTTTTAGAGCGTGGTTTTTGCGTAGTCGGGTTTTAGTTTTTGAACTTATATTTTTAATTAGATTATTTTTGGGTCTTATTTATTAAGATAACGGGCTTCCGTGTGTGCTTTATGCAAGATTTGGAGAAAAACTTATCGGGAACATGTCTCAGCTGTTATGTTATCAATTTAACGGAACTATCGAGTAAATACAAGGAAACTTGCAAGTAAATGCTAGATATATGTACATTTTTTCAATGAGCGAATTAAGCCCTTTCATTTGATACCCAGTACAATAATTTTCGAAAAAATATTTTTTTTCGTCCTTAGTTTAATGTCCTCTTGAGGGCGCCAGATTAACATAACCACCATTAATATTAACCACCAGACAATCAAGACGCTTCTAGTAACACCTCATTTGACACGTGTTTTAGCAGTTAGGTTGGAACAGACGTTATACACACTGACATACCTACATACATAGCGGTCAAACACATAACCCTCGTTTTTGCTTCACTGCAGTCTGCTAGTAAGTAAATCAATCTCCTAGTTTATATTTAAATGTTTTCTAACTTTATTGCCTGTCGACGAGTCTTGCGTTTCCCTGCATTTGGTTTATCGACCACAACTTCCGTCCGTCTGCAAATCCACGTGCAATTGGGTATTCACACTTTCACGTTGACATTTTATATTTTGCCAGACGCGTCTCGAAGGAATGGTTAGATATTATAATAAGTACATAGTTTTTACATAAGACTTGTAAGCTCCTGTCTATAGGCTATACCTCTTAGTACTTTTGAATTTGTTTGTTTATAGTTATGTTGAGGAGCTCGGTGGCGGAGGAGCTCGGTGGCGCAGCGGTACACGCGCTTGGTCTGCGATTGTTGAAGTTAAGCAACTTTCGCAAAGGCCGGTCATAGGATGGGTGACCACAAACAAAAGTTTTTATCTCGAGCTCCTGCGTGCTTCGGAAGGCACGTTAAGCCGTCGGTCCCGGCTGCATTAGCAGTTGTTAATAACCACCAATACGCACTGGGCCTGCTTGAGGGTTTAAGGCCCGATCTCCCTATCCATCCATAGGGAAGGCTCGTGACCCAGCAGTGGGGACGTTATTAGGCTGATGATGATGATAGCTATGTTCCACACCCCCTTCGGTTGATTGTGTTATCTATGCCCAGTAAAGGGACGATATAGGCTTGTTACTTTTTGTTTTAGAACACGAGAGGACTTGGATCGCGCGTGATCTGACTGTAGTAGTTTTAGAACTAGTGTTATTTTCCAGAGGCATTCATTAAATTAACTGCGGACGTGTTTGTACATCAAGGTTGTGTCCGTATAGACATTTATGTACACTATCTTAATGGTCATAAATGTTTGAAGTGCCGTAAATTACGGCGGGCCCCTGGGGAGCACTACATTGCTGTGGCGTAATACCCTCGGTACACAGACTCGCTATAATATTGTATTGGTCGAAATATGTCATTTTGTTCTCGTTTTCTCTTATCTTTACCTACAACTAGTGCTTTATTTTTATTCCTATAATATTCCTTTGTGGGTTGAGTTAAAGATCATGTTCATGACAGACTTCATCAACTCTGGTCCAGGGTTACTTATATATATATATGAATTTATGTATTTTATGTTAGTAGGTAGTTGTTTCCTTTTTGTAAGTATTTATTTTATAGAAAATGTTGCACCGTCCCGGATCGAATTGCGATAAATGTTTTCTTGCCACTTGTTGCCTGGGAGAAATTGCTGCTTAGCAATAAGGCCGCCAGATTGTACTGTATCTCTCGTCCATGTGTGTAAAACTTATTTTGTATATTGTGTGCAATAAAGTAGGTATATTGGTATTGTATTTGTATCGGTTACTACGGAGCTGCCAAATGCCCCTGTCATGGCTCATGCAACGAATACGTATACTTCAGTAAATAGGACACGGCATTGGCTGCTTATCGTGCCCTCTGCAGCACGGATCATCTTACAAAAGGAGGGAATTTAGCTGATCTGTTCAGCCTGCACTGCAGTGTCCTAACCAAGCTATAAATCACAAAGTGATTTTTCTGATTATGTTCCCACTGGGCTTCGAACCCGAGACTTCCGGAACGTGAGTACATCGGTCGGCCACTGGACCACTGAGGCCTGACTGAGGTGCGATTTACGTCATACCATGACGATTTTGGAACATTATGATAATCTTTAAGTCCTGAGGTGTCCAACATACCTATTTATTATTAATAGGTAAAACTATTCTTTCTTTCTTTAAATTGCACTGACATAATATACAGGGTGTTAGTGACATCGAAACGAAAACTTTGAGGGATGATTCAGGCCATGATTCTGAGTTGATATCAAGTGGAATTTTCCGTCGCAAAAGTATGGAACGGAAAATAATTTAAATAAGCTCTAAAATTTTCATGACTTCTCCGACAGGAAATTCCACTTGATATCGACTCAGAATCATGGTCTGAATCATCCCCTTCAGTATTCGTTACAGTGTCACTAACACCCATACCTACTTGTATGGCTACTGTATGTACTTGTATGGGGTGTAAGTGACATCGTAACGAATACTGAGAGGGATGATTCAGCTGATTATTCTGAGTTAATATCAAGTGGAATTTTCCATAGCAAAAGTATAAAGTTGAAAATAATTTAAAAAAACTAAAAAAATAACATGAATTTTGCGACGGAAAATTCCACTTGATATTAACTCAGAATCATGGTCTGAATCATCCCTCTGAGTATTCGTTACGATGTCACTAACACCCTGTATACCTACTAGACAGACAGTCAGACAGGTAGCCGCTTTTGTAAAAACCGGACCTGTCAAATTTTCTGGTTAGGTAAACGGACCCTGTCAAAACGGAATAACGCTAGGGAGATGACGATGATTATATACCTACAAATTTATACATACATACACATACATAAACTCACGTCCGTAATCCCAAATGGGGTGGGCAGAGCCACAAGTAATCAAAGACAACTTGCAGCCACTGTTGATACGAAGTCCTAAGATGGATATGATGAACCTTATGGTGATAAGGGATCAGCCTATCGCCCATAACATACAAAAAAATACAACACACACAAACAACAAACAAAAACACAAATACAAATACAAATTACACAAATACACAAATACAAATTACAAACAACAAACTAACTAACTATTATTTTTATACAAATTTATAAATTAATATTAAGTGCAGTTTTCACTAACACAGTTGGCTCGACCATTATAGACAACGCGATACGGCTCACCACCTATCACGTTGTTCTAACAGGCAGCTCGGTGAGGTGTAGGTAGTTAGTTCATCTTGCGATGGATATGCCGTTGACTACCTGTGTCGTGAGCTTATGTTATGTGTTATGTATATGTTGTTTTAAGTTTACGCGGTTACTATCATAATAAAAACACATAATAACGGGTTCTTACCGCGTTTAAATCAGGGAAATATGAGACCCCCGATATTTCGACACTGTTGCAAGTGCCATGATCACGGGATGACTGGTGAGATTTGAGTGACCTGATTTAATCGCTGTAAGAACCCGTTATTATGTATTTAAATTATGTATATATTACTGTAAAAGCTCGAACTACGGTAATAGGCTTTACCGACATGAGTTGGTAAATGTAAGTATTTCTGAAAATACGATGATTTTTTCGAGCTTTTGTCATTCGAATTCAGTACATGCTAGGTTTTACCACTGTATAAAACAATGAGTAATTATTAATTATTTACTTTAATGAACATTAGACAAAACAGGTACATAGTGTTATAAAGGTAGTATACACAGTATCCGTCTCCGAACAGCCTCCGTGGTCTAGTGGTAAGAGCGTTAGGCTCACGATCTGGAGGTCCGGGTTCGATTCCCGATGGGGACATTGTCGAAATCACTTTGTAAGACTGTCCTTTGTTTGGTAAGGACTTTTCAGGCTTGAATCACCTGATTGTCCGAAAAAGTAAGATGATTCCGTGCTTCGGAGGGCACGTTAAGCCGTTGGTCCCGGCTATTAGTCGTAAAAAACACCCCCACCAACCAGCAGTGGAGCAGCGTGGTGGAGTATGCTCCATACCCCCTCCGGTTGATTGAGGGGAGGCCTGTGCCCAGCAGTGGGACGTATATAGGCAGTTTATGATTATATGATTATGATTATAGATCTTAGGTTTTACTGGAATATCTTAGGATTTACAGCGGTTCGAGCTTTTACAGTAACATATATACCAACATTGATATATTCTTTACCAAAAACCTATTCACGGGTAAAATCACGTACAGACAGAGTTGAGGGACACTCGAATATCTTACAAATAACACCACCGAACGTGCTGTTAGAGCTTTTGACGAGTAACCTTTTATTTCGGGTTTGTTTTGGATAATTGTTGTTCTTGTTCTCCTAGTTCAGGCTTGCCATATCCCTAGAAGGCTAACTTGTTGTGGCGAAAGAATTTGCCAGTGTGAGGGCGTTGAGAAGTTAATTTCTAATACCCTTATTGTACTTAATTTATACAAAACAAACAAACTTCTAAATGTTGTACCGAGAGCCTTCATCGCTCCCCATTTGTCCGGCCAATTAGTTAATGCCATCTGCGACAAATCTACAAAGAGTCACGTCAAAAAAAAAAACATAGCTGCGGTGGCGGCCGTAGCTAAATATTTAGATTGTTGCGAGACCTCACAGTGGCGCCCCTGAAAATAGGCTCATGATTTGGAGGTCCGGGTTCGATTCCTGATGGGGACATTGTTGAAATCACTTTGTGAGACTGTTCTTTGTTTGGTAAGGATTTTTCAGGCTTGAATCACCTGATTGTCCGAAAAAGTAAGATGATTCTGTGCTTCGGAGGGCACGTTAAGCCGTTGGTCCCCGCATTGGAGCAGCGTGGTGGAGTATGCTCCATACCCCCTCCGGTTGATTCAGGGGAAGCCTGTGCTCAGCTGTGGGATGTATATAGGCTGTTTATGTATAGAACTGGCTAGATAGGTATCCTTTTGTACCTATAGAACACGCTTCCCAAGTTTCGAAAATGTTTTTTCAGAGTTTCTAAAATAAACAACTTTCCCTCCAGTTTTTAGAGAGCTCGTAAAAAACACCCAATGACAGGGGTCTATCTGTAACATCAATAATAATATTTGCTTTATGAAGGTTTCCTTGCCCGAGGCATGAAAATATATTTCTTTCTGTAGTAACGGAAAAGATTTGATATTGATTTTGTAATGTACGACCAACTTTTCGTTGCGTATTTGTTTTATCATTTTTTCATATATACAAGTTCCTTTTTGCGCAAAACAAGATCAGCGGTGGGTACTTTTTGATAAGAAAGTAAAAAAGTAACTATTACTTTTCCACAAAATGCAATATTGTTCGACAAGGATGAATTGCTTGCGCGGGCTCGAGGCGCTGCGAGCCGACGTTTGGTAAAGAGAAGATGGAACTTAATGGCGTTGGTAATAAAGTTAAGTTTTTAGTGTTAACAGAAAGTGCTTGTCTCGCCGCTGCTCTCGGTCTGCGCTGCCCTAAAGCGTAGCTGTTTGCTACGCAGCGTAGCAAAACACTAGTAAGCCCTGTTTTTCTATAACTTTTCTTGTGGTGCCATAAAGTAGGTCCATAATTTGTGTGTGTAGCCACTAACATTTTTGTTATATTATTATGTTGTTTGTGTTAGTTGTACTTAGCATTAAGTACATGCTATTGGGGTAGGCAGAGTCTGCGGAGTCGTGGTAGACCTGTTGATAAAACGCTTGCCTCTCATTTTGAGGTCGCAGGTTTGAATGCAGCACAGGTCTAAACCAATGATTGTCGAATTTGTTTTCGAATTCATTTTTACAACGTGAGGAAACCCACATTCCCGAGAAATGCATATTCGGAGGTATGTGACCTAACTTGTACTGGGCTGGTTTTCCCTTCGTGGGTTGGACGGTCAGACAGGCATTCGCTTCTGTAAAAAACCGCTCTCAAATCTTTAGGTTAGGTAAGCGGACCCTGTGAAAAACGAGATAAATGCTAGGGAGATAATATAGGTAGAGTCCACGGAATTCCACTAACTACTACTTACTTCGCATTGCTTATTTCAAATCCGGCCAAGTAGTTAATTCAAATTCAAATTCAAATTCAAATAATTTATTTCAGACCATAATAACGTCCATAGAAAAAATTAAATAAATAATAATAAACACTAAAAAAGTACAAAAATTGTTAAAAAATAAAAGTACAAATACATAAAAATTATAAACAAGAAATTAAAATTAAAAATCATTAATAAAAATTGCGCGAAGCCCCAACAACATGGACACCGACCCAGTGTTTAAGCACAGGGCCATCGACCCGCCCGGCTACAATCTCCAGGAGACCGTTGGTGCTGTTCCACGTCCTATGCCACAGCGAGGCCACCCTCTTAAAGCCATCTGCCGCAAATCTACAATAAGTCACGTCAAAAAAAAAGCTTATTTCAATATTTTATACTGAGTGGTGAATTTAAGTTATGCTAATTCTGTTTTGCTAGCAATTCTTCTCTTTGAATATATTACTCTTAGATAAAGGTAGATATTATAATTAGGCTAAAGTAACGAGAGCATGCTTGCCAACAAACTGACTCTGCAGTTTGGCGAGACTTGTTATATAACCACTTTGTGAATAAAAAAAAAACATCCTGACATACCATTTTCGCTTCCTCCATTCCGCTTTTCTTGTATAATTAAATATACTAGAGCTATAGTTGTATTTTTTAAAGTACATTACCCAAATATGTATAAAATAAGGTGACGCACTCCAAAAGCCAATAGTGACTGCTACTAATTACTTCGGTAAGTATACGTAGTCGTTACTTGAGCTATGTCATAATCAGCAAACCCAATAATAGATAGATAGATAGATAAAATCTTTATAAAGGTTTAAGACGTTACATTAACTTCTTAATATTAAAATTTGAACATATTTGAAATGTAAGACTTAAAACTCTTATATTGTAAATAACGCTGTAACCTTCCCTAAGACAATAAAATAAATAAAATAAAATAAAAAGGGTACTAGCTCGGCTAATGTCGTATCGACCCACATAAGGAGCAATAAGACGCCGATTTTGAACCAGACCCCTAAAAATAATACAAAAAACTAATAACAAATTAATTATCAGCAACAGACCCTGTAATAAGTGTAATACCAAGGTGTTCTAATACCAATGGAGGTCGACCACCTTGCAATATAAGACACACGAATAGAAGTCAATATTATATATCAAGTTTGGGCATATTGTGCCTATCCAGAAGAGTCAATAACCCAGGAGACGAGGGGCTTACTACTGTGGAAAATTGTACTAAACATTTATTTCCACCCAAATTTCCTGGTAGTTGCGGCTTCCGAATACATCCCGCTTAGGGACGGTGCTGAAAAGTATCGGCGTAATGTATATCATTCCTCATTCATGAATTTCCTCGTAATATGCTTTTCTACCCCCATAAAGACTAACTAATAGTGATAGTGGAGCCCTAAAACTTTACAGTTAATAAGGTAATAATACAAAATCTAGCTCGAGAGTTTAGTCCAAACTAACATAGTTACTCGGCCTAGTTTTCCTACGGCTCACTTTCATAACTTAAGGCTATTTAAGGCAAAGTTGCCCGTCACGAACACTATCCTTTAAGTGTTTGGAACACGTTTTAGATAAGGAACTCTGTTTGAACTTGGGAGACTTAAATGGAGAGTATTAATAACCACTTCGTGAGATAAAGTTGGAGAGTTAGGACTTTGATCACCGGCTGTCTACCTCTGTGGGACTATTGGAACGGGACAGACGATCGGGTTATTGGTTCCATTCACGGTTCTTAGAGAAATTTAAATACAAGATATTATTACAGCGATTATAGTCAATTACTTATAGAATTTATTTGTAAACATTGTTCATTAGTAAACCCCTTAAAGGTAAAAACCATTGCCTTATAAATTTGATCTTCTTGAGTTTCTTTACATTGATTTTGTAAGTTATTCATGTTGTCTTGTGTCTTTATAAAAATGTTGTTTTAATAGTGATTCTAATTGTGAGATTCCGTTGGTCTCGGTTACTATTTACTCGGTTACTATGTATTGTAACTTTGTACTGATGTATTGTTTAAATGTAATGTAATTAAAATAGACTTGACAAATATATGAACAATCATGAACACAAGTGAAGTATAAGCACGCATCAGCACAAAGTGCTGCCTGTGCTTCCAATAATAATAATAATAATTAAACGGCATTTAATTGCCTGTGGATTGTAATCTGTAAAGTCTACATATACAGAGTGTTAGTAGGAATACTGAGGGGGATAATTCAAGCCACGATTCTGAGTTAATATCAAGTGGAACTTTCCGTCGCAAAATACATTATGATTTATAAATTATTTTCAATACCATACTTTTGCGAATTAATTGAATAATGAGCTGAATCATCGCACTTACTATTAGCTACAATGTCACTCACACCCCGTACAATTACCAAGTACGTACAAGTAGCCATAAAAGTTGGTATGGGGGTTAGTGACACCGTAACGATAACTAAGGGGGATGATTCAGACTATAATACTGAGTTCATATCAAGTGGAATTTCCTGCCGCAAAATTTATGAAAATTTAAGTGTTTTTTAAGCTATTGCATAGCTTCTATCGCGGGCCTTGAGCGTGGAGACCGAATCTAGAAATTAATTAACCTCCCACTCCGACCGCACTGCGGTGATACTTTTTATTTTTTTCAGTTCTATACTTTTGCGACGGAAAATTCCACTTGATATCAACCACCAACTTAGAATCATGGTGTGCATCATCCCTCAAAGATTTCGTTACGATGTCACTAACACCCTGTATAGACAATTTATGTATACATTCAAATTCACATGCGGTCGCAACTGAAAATATAGAACAGCACTTTATTTCCTTTCATACGCAAGGAATGTCATCGGTGCAGTATTTCCAGTGGGATTTCACAAAAATATTGCTTTAAATTCTCTAAAATAACCCCTACGCTACACATTCAGTTCAATTTTATCGGAGATTCGATAGCTGTGTGGGTACTCCAATGTTTTCCGTAACATAAATAATACATATAATAACATAAACTCACGACTTGTGTGTCAATGAAACGACAGTAAAACGCTAACTGAATTTTATTACATCTTACACATAATCACTCTCAAAAATAACATAATATTAACAGCCTATATACGTCCCACTGCTGGGCACATGTCTCCCCTCAGTCAACCGGAGGGGGTATGGAGCTCCACGACGCTATTCCAATGCGGGTTGGTGGAGGTGTTTTTACGGCTAATAGCCGGGACCAACGACTTAACGTGCCCTCCGAAGCATGGAATCTCACTTTTTCGGACAATCAGGTGATTCAAGCCTGAAAAGTCCTTACCAACCAAAGGACAGTCTCACAAAGTGATTTCGACAATGTCCCCATCGGGAATCGAACCCGGACCTCCAGATCGTGAGCCTAACGCTCTAACCGCTAGACCAAGGAGGCTGTTCAATCACTATCGCTACCCTATAACCACTATATCTCAATTGGGGCCACACCTCACCAGGCATTCTTTTAACCAGTATGATAGGTGGTGAGCCGTAGTGTTTACAATGGTCGAGCCAACAACATGTCTGTGAATATAAATAACTGAAAATAATGACCTCCGTGGTCCAGCGGTTGAGCGTTGGGCTTACGATCCGGAGGTCCCGGGTTCGATTCCCGGTGGGGACACATCACAAAAATTACTTTGTGGTCCCTTGTTTGGTTAGGACATTACTGACTGATCACCAGATTGTCCGAAAGTAAGATGATCCATGATTCGGAAGGCACGTTAAGCTGTTGGTCCCGGTTACTACTAACTGATGTAAATAAGTAGTCGTCACATGAGCCATGTCAGGGGCCTTTGCCGGCTCAATAGTAACCCTGACAACTGATAGAAGAATAACTGAAAATATAAGAGAGTTCTTGAAAAAGCTTATCATATAATAGCACTAGTGATGTGCCGGATCGTTGAAAATGTATATCCGCGGATACGGATCTGAATACGGATATTTAGAGTAAAGATCCGCGGATACGGATACGGATACGGATATTTATTTTCTTAAACAAAAAGATTAAAGTTTTAGTTATTTCATTGTTATAAAAGTGATATTATATCTTGCTTTCATTATAAAGATCTATCTATCTAAATGTTTGCAATATAAAGGTGCCAAATATTTGATTTTAAGAAATAAAAACAATCTGAATGGAATTTTATAGCCTTTTTATTTAATAATTCTACTTAATCACCTGAAAAAGATCCGTAAAAGATCCGCGTGAAAAGTAACGGACACGGATACGGATACGGATTTTTATTTTATCTCGGATATCCGCGGATACGGATACGGATATTCGGAACTTCACTGAATAGCACCTGAAGTACGGAAAACGTTTGCCGATAAAGTCTAAATTGAACAGAAATGCGAGCCCTGATACATGCACGGCAGAATGGAAGGTGCAAATGCAGTCAGGCGGGCATCCAGAAAAAGGTTTTTTTTAACCGATTTCAAATACGAACAAGGTTTTTGTTCGACTGTACTTTTCTTTTTGATTTGTAATGTCGGAATGTTCAATTCAAAAATCAGAGTAAACAGTTCCTGCAATTTAAAAGTTAGGTACTGTGAGCCTGAGGCTCACTGGCTTGCTTCTCAAATGAGGAGCGCTGGTCCGAAACCCGGTAGCGGACTTGCACCAACGAGTTATTAATTTATGTTAAGTGCAGTTTTCAGGTGGACCGACGATATGGTGAAAATCGCGGGAAGCCGAATCGGTGCGGGCAGCGCAGGACCGATTATCGTGGAGATCCTTGGCCTTGCCTCTATTCCTTGCTTCTATGGTGTTCGGGTGTTCGGATACTTGCCTTGATTCTATGCTGTTCTGGGAGCAAATAAAAAACATAGAACACGTTCAGCTGCTTGTCTTCCCGGGCATGTCGTAAAAACCGACAGAGGGATTGCGTCCTCTAACATGATGGACTAATGTTATGGGCGATAGGCTGATCCCTTATCACCATAAGGTTCATCATATCCATCTTAGGACTTCGTATCAACAGTGGCTGCAAGTTGTCTTTGATTACTTGTGGCTCTGCCCACCCCATTTGGGATTACGGGCGTGAGTTTATGTATGTATGTATGTATCCTTGGCCTTGGGGGAGGCCTATGCCCAGCAATGGGCGTCGTACAGCTGATAATGATGATGATGATGCAGTTTTCACTTACACAGTTGGCTCCACCATTATAGGTGGCGTTACTGCTTGCCACCTATAACGGTCTAACAGAAAGCTCGGTGTGGGTACTTGCTTGATCTCAGATGTACCTCTGACTACCCCATTTGGGATATAGTCGTGAGCTTATGTATGTTACGTTGTGTTATGCAATTTAGATAGCCCAATGGCCCCGATTCCTGCAGACACCTCCTAATTTTACTTTAAGTTATACCTGTCATTTTCTTACCCGCCGAGAAGGAAAGGGACGAATAATTGACAGCTCTTAATTTTAGGAAGAATGAGTAAATGAATGAATAGCCCGGCCGAATTAAAAAGGTATCTTTTAATGGCCAATAATGGTGTTATTGCCAATGTAAAATTTTTAGACGATTGTTTTAGATTCGTGCTTAAAATTGACGTGTGTTCCATAAATTTTATGCTTGTCGATTACCTGTCCCTTTCCTTTTCGGCGGATAAGAAAATGACAGATACAACCTAAAATAAAATTAGATGGTGTTTACAGGAATTAGCACCAATGCATAGATACTTCAAGTTTTATAATATGTATTATGTATGGTACTTGAATAAAGATTGCATTTATTTATTTATTTAATGTGCAATGTGACCGTCTAGCCTAGAGATAAGTATTTTTATTATAAATATATTTTCACAGTGATTCTGTGAGTAGGTAACCAGCGTGTGAATGTTCAGTAGACCGTTTCATAGTACTTATAATTTGAATAGGTCTAGACTTGGTTTAAACAGTTTTTCAATTCTCTGTCTACAAACATTTCTAGGCTATTAATTTACTCTTTAATCTTTTCAGGTCAGGAAAGGCTTGCGAAGGATAATTAATACCACCAATTATAAGAAATTGTTATTTATGGTAATTCTGTTAAAATAAATAATAAAATAAAATAAATCATAATACAATAAATCGTAAATAGTAGAAAATTTTATTTACTTACTTACATTCAATCCGGAAGACAAATTGGGTCGTGTACTAGGTTCAAGATAAATTATAAAATTCTGATTACTAAATAAAGACAGATCTAAAACTAATGAAAAACATTTTCTATTTTCTATTTAACTTATAAATAAAAAATAAACTTTAATAAAAAATAAAAAAATTAAATTTAACTTATATTCGAATTTTAATCAAGAAAAACGTAATAACAAGGCCGATATTTTACCACGTTTTTCTATGACGTCACAGTGTGCTTTTTCATACAAATTCCATAGTAATTTCGTGTTTTGATGTTTAGTAAAAAGTAACTGATTTGACTAGTTGGAAACTAGCCTATTGTACCAAGATATATAAAATCCCTTTTGCCTTTGAATTGACAAAATTTCTTGTTAAATGCTTGATTTAACCTTATTACATCTCTGGGGCTGCTTAACTCACTTTGCTCAGCTCTTACCCACCATTTAGTTCACTTCCTCATTTTTTTATCTCTAAATCCGCATCTGTCTGCGATCTCTGGCATTTCACAAAGGAACTCGATCTAAATTGAATATACTGAGAACAGGGAGGATCTCGAGCGAATACATCGCAAGATAATCTTGTTGAAATAGAAATGCAACTGTAATTTCACTCTTGTATTGTAAACGTATCGATTTAATACTTCATTAATCGTTGGTACATCCTCTAGACTACGAATAAGTAACAAACAAACGGGTGCTGTCAACATATCTGACTAATAGATCAGTTATAGGTAATATGTACGTATATCTATATATGTATATCTATATATACATATTAATATTTATGCGTGTATATTTACGTCGGTCGTGTCTTATAAGGAAGTGAAGGAATTGGTCTTTGATAGACAAGAATGGAGAATGCTACACCGACAAGAGCGTGGCTTTTAAATTAGTGATAATGATGTTTGTATGAATTTATGTATATCTACTTTATTTTATTTTTTGTTTGCTTTTTGTAAGTATTTATTTTATACTAGTTGTTGCACCGTCCCGCACTCAATTTATGATAAATGTTTCTTGTTTTTTACCACTGGTTGCCTGGAAGAAATTGCTGATTAGCTATAAGGCTGCCAGACGGTACTGTATCTTTCGTGTATGTTTTGTGTAAATATTATATTTATATATTACATTTATATATTGTATTATATTGTATTTATAAAATGCCGCTTGACAATATTCGATCAATCACGACCACT
Source organism: Pectinophora gossypiella (assembly GCF_024362695.1). Classification (NCBI taxonomy): domain Eukaryota; kingdom Metazoa; phylum Arthropoda; class Insecta; order Lepidoptera; family Gelechiidae; genus Pectinophora; species Pectinophora gossypiella. The sequence continues at coordinate 11,880,336 of NC_065413.1, read as the reverse complement.
ACTGTGACTTAGCGACGTGATTGGGATCTAGAGTAAGCCAATTAGTACCCAACGTCTCACTTCACTCGTTTTCCCTTACCTCAGTTAGTTGACAGAATAAATTCTAATCGAGAAATCAAACATAAGGCGTCTATTTGGTTGTTCGTCGATTTTTTGTGTTGTTGTTTAATCTAGTCATTCAGTTTCTCTCAAGCAATCGGGTTTGAATTTTAAATTACCCATTATTTTTAAAATGAAAGTTTTAATGGCTTTGTTGTTAGATTACTGTTTGCTCGCAGTTCTGTTATTAGTCTCGAAATTTCAACGCTGAATTTTATATAATTCGCATTTTTGTTTTAGATTAATATATTTTCGTTGCAAAATATGTTATTTTTAAAGAAAAATTTTTACTTTCCAAGATCATATTTTTCTTTTCATAGTTATAGAATGTTTTTTTTGCAGGGTTTTAGCTTATTAAACTGACAAATTATTTCATTGTCACGACGACGTTGGATACAGATAGTTACTTAGTTTTTGTATGTTATTTAATTCAATATGCTATCTTTAAATAAAAAAAAAAGCGCTAGAAAAATCCTTTAATGATTGAGTATAATTTTATAGTAAATAGGTACTTTTTCTTTTTAGAAAATAAGGCGAGTAATACAGCATTTCGATCATACAAATAATCGGGAGAAAAACATTAAAAAAAATTTGGAACATACTTGTAGTATTTTCATTTTCGCGAAAGAGAAGGCAATGATTTATAAAATTCTTTACTTTTTTTTGAAACAGCAGTAGAAACTAAATATTTATTTTTATTAGCAGTAATTTAAAAATCCAATACCTATACCATTAGACAAAATATTTATGTAGGTATTCAACTTCTCATAACGTTATAGGTAGTGGGGAGGGGAGGTGTCGTGGCTGATAGAATAATAATAATAAAGTTATTAAATGACAATCGCGCGCGTATATTACGCATTTTCATGCATATATCATAATAAGAAGAAGTGTACAAAAATGTTAACTATTAATCTTTGTAGGTGTAGTGTATGAATCACTTTATATCATCATCATCAGCCCATAAACGTCCCCAATGCTGGGGCACGGGCCTTCCCTATGGATGGATAGGGAGATCGGGCCTTAAACTATCACGCGGGCCCAGTGCGGATTGATGGTTATTAACGACTGCTAATGCAGCCGGGACCAACGGCTTAACGTGCCTTTCGAAGCATGGAATTTTATATCACTCGGGAAAAAGTAGGTACCAACGACGCCTAACTCCTGTGTATGCCCTCGTAGATAATCGGCCACTTCACTATCTCCAAGCTTCCTTCCCTCTTTGGTGAACAGTATACTATTTTGGGCAATACAGACAGCAATATCAATATGAAGGTAACTAAATTATTTCACTTCAAAGCACTCAGGTTCAAAGAAATGCAAATCAAAGGCAACAGAGGTAAGTATATTTTCTTAATACAAAAACGCGTTATAATATTGGTGTTTCGTTCCCGAGTTCATTACATTAACCTTTGAAGGGAGGATTTGCTTCACTCTGTTCTCTCTTATGTTCTTTTTATTCAAATTTATATAACCATACCTAATTAGGTGTTTACACGTGGTTTACTTACAAACTTAGCTTGTCTGTTCAAATTAATGAGGTACTTACCTAGCTCGCGACTCTCGCTGCAACACTTTTGAATCTAGATTCGCGCCTGCCTGATGGTTCAATCATTGCGATTACAAACTTATTTGCAGTAGGTAAGTTAATCTAAATAAAAACGAAAATTGAGAAAAACGCGAATAATTTGGAATCTATTAATAATAAATTGGCGAAAGTATGTCAGAGGGTACCTATGTTGTTATACGTGTATTAATTTACCTATATTCCCAGTCGCCCGGTGGCGACTATAATTATTATAATTATTGTAATATATACTATAATTATTGTAACTGAAGTAAGTAATATCGTTTTCCTACAATGTTTTTTTTTATAATCTTAATTGTTTAAGGATTAATTTTTAATTTTTTTATGTCGATTTATTGAATAATGACTAGATGAAACAAAATTGACGTTTATAATTCAATGTGCGCCCTATTTTGATGTACGGAGGCTATAATTTATCAAAGGCAAAGTCAAACCTCAGGAACCTAGGCGCGCGAGTCAGACACGCACTTCACCGGCTATTTATTCTTAATAATGGAATCTCCAGGCTACGTTTCCCACAAAAAAAAATAGATGGCACACTTCAGTTTTTAACGTGATAATTACCTATTTCACAGGTTGCTCAGGTAAATTATTATTCAGAAAAATTGTGGAATGGCAGAGGCATAATAAACATAATTGTTGCTTGACACTTGGAACAGACATGTATAGAATTATGTTGCTACCTACATGGCTTCTCTTTGAATTTGTTGAATGTGTTGTGCCTGTGTGTAATAATAAGGGTCATTAATACTTAGATGCAAGTTTAATTCTAAGTTTCCTTTGTCAAACTATGCGCCAACATCACATGTAAGTACCCATTTTTTTACGATTTCCCAAGATACAGGCTCCGTCTAGTTTGGGAACCTCTGTTCATTTGGATATATCTATATACTTATAATAAATCTGTAGAGAGTTCAATTCTGTACATTAAATATATTTTCAAAATAACTATCAGGGGGTGATTAGTGATCGATACTGATGCCAAAAATGCAATCAGTAAAATTTTTGTCTGTCTGTCTGTCTGTCTGTCTGTTTGTATGTTCCTTATAGAAACAAAAACTACTGGACGGATTTTAATGAAACTTGGTACAGTTATTCTTCATACTCCTGGGCAGGTTATAGTATACTTTTCATCACGCTACAATCAATAGGAGCAGAGTAGTAAAGGTAAATTTTGGGAAAACGGGAGAAGTTACTCCATTTTTTAAGCTTCCGTCGTGTGAGCTGCCTTGATGGTTAAAGTTACATAGAAATTATGTATGACGGAAATATCTAAATATATAAAAGGAGAAACTGACTGACTGAATTACTGACATATCAACGCACAGCCTAAACGGCTAAACGTAGGCACTTGAAATTAGGAAGGGACGTAGCTTAGGTACCGTAGAGGTGCACTAAGAAAGGAATTCCCGAAATTCCCACGGGAACAGGAATTAGCGGGAAAACCCTTTTGTATAAAAAATCTAAACCGCTTAAGTTAGACGCTTGAAATTTGGCATGCAGGTACCATAGTTAACTTAAAGCTTAGTTGCAACTGGATATTGCAAAATTCCCACGGGAACGGGAGTTAGCGGGAAAAAACATTTGTATGATAAAATCTAAACCGCGTAAGATAGATGTTTTCAATCTAGCATGCATGCTACGAATAAAAACATGCATGCATACCTTAGTAGGTAAATATAAATTTTAGTTATGGCTGTATTTTGAAAAATGGGAATTGGCGGGTAAAAAAATTGCATGAAAAAATCTAAACTGCATAAGTTAGATGCTTGAAATTTGACATGCATATATTATATACCTTAGTGAATGCAAAGTTAAAAAATTCCCTGGGAACGGGAAGCGAGTTAGAGGCTTGAAATTTATAGCTCGCGGTAGTGGCAACCAAGAAACGTCGCGGCCGCGGCGGCGGCGTTTGTGGGGCGGCGACAGCGGTGGCGAGCTGCGGAGGGGGGGCAGATACCCGAGTGAGCAACCGGAACGCGGCAGACGCGTGAGGGCAGACGTCGTTGAAGGTCGTGTCAAATATTGAATTTTGCGGGCGAACTTTTCACTATTCTTGGATGGTTCAAATCTTTCGTAGGTAGTTTTCTGTTGAATTTTCCAGGCGGACGTTTCACGGCGTATTTCTGTTGTAATTTTTAAATTTTGTTTAAATTTTCGAAACTGATCGTATTTCCCTAAAATATCAAACCAAATCATAAACTAATAATCTAGAAATTAATAACAATTCATTATTTAACTGAGCTACTTACACTGTAACTTAAACTCATTTAAAAATAATAAAATTAAGCATTTTTTAACCTTTCTCCCACACACACAAAGATCTTTCTTTTATAACACGCCACGCGGACGGAGTCGCGGGCAAAAGCTAGTTTTTAATATAAGGACCCATCCTATTTTATGTGCCTCATTGTATTGTTTTCTGGTAATAAAATATTTTTCATTTTCATTCATTATTAATACCTAAAAAACAAAGATAAATTACCCATATGTCTGTTATCCATGAAATTAGAAGGTTGAACGAAGGCGAGAATGTACAGCGCCTCTATATTTTTTTTTTTTGGAAAACGTGGCCTGGAAATTCCCTCATTGGTCACCAGCGAATATGAGACAAGTTCGGCAGTTGGCTCCCATCTGCAGAAGCCGTAAAACAGCCTCCTCCTTGTAACGACTCTGGCACCCGCAGGACAATAAAACAGCGACCTAACTATTTATTGCACACTTGCTTTGTATAAGTTTTATTTGTAACATTATATGTATAAAGTAAAGATGGTCATCCTGTTATTTTTTATTCTTAATAGGAGAATTGACTATTTTTATAGGGTTATCACTTATTACATTAATTGCTTTATGTATACATGCTAAAGACAAATGTACTTAATATAAATTTTTCAACATCTCAAATTCTCCGCCCAAATGTCATCCAAACAATGACATCTGCCGCATTTTGCTGAAAATGTTGTTACCTACATTTTGCAATTAATTTCGATTCTTTTTTCATATCATCATCATCAATTTAAGAGCCACGCTCTTGTCGGTGCAGCATTATCCATTCCAGTCTATCAACCTTTTCTTTAATCTGTTCCATGTAAGCTCTTCTTGGTCTTCCCCTTCCTCTCTTTCCTTCTAGCTTTCCTTCTATGATGTTTTTAATAAATTCGTCGTGTCTTCTTAAGTGTCCAATCATCTTGCCTCTTCTGTCCTCAATAATTCTCAGTATTTGTCTTTTTTCCCTTACTCTTACTAGCACTTCCCCTTTTTTCATATAATATGTTTATCAATTTATATCTCTTTCAGAACGACAGTAAAAAGCACGTTGGTACCCAGCAAAAGAAGCAATTCATCTAAAAACACACTATTGCTATTTGACATTTCTGCATATGAAAGTAAGTAGGTATGCAATGCAAGCGAATGTCAAATAGCAATATTGCTTTTTTGGATGAATTACTTTTATGTGGCCTCTTTAATTCCTCTGTACACAATCCTCTGTAATCAGAAGATAATTTGTAGCCACTTTAGACACGGCATCCTAGGATGGATACGATCCATTATATTAATGATGGAAACAGGTTGTAAATAAAAAGATTGCTTGGGTAAATATGGCTTTCATTTTTATATATACGTTCCACCATTAGAGTTCAAAAGCGAGAGAGAGAGAGAGAGAGAGAGAGACAACAACATATATATTGTTATGTTTAAATCTTTGACATTGCGTTTCGTTATTATATAAAACAAACTATGTTGCGTTTAGTTTACACTATTTTCTAACAATTGACACGTTCACTGTGTATGAACCACGTATGAGGCAATAAAAAAAAAATCAAAAAACTCATACGTGCATGTGCCATATATGGGACACATTTTTTATTGCCAAAGTGTGTCTATGTATGTACATACATTCCAATGTGTTTAGCGAGAAATGAGATTGCACGGGTTAATATCTAATTTTCTGTTACACAGTGAAAATATTAATTTCTCGGTGACAGGTATAAGGATAAATAGCTTATATACGAATGTGTTTTTCTAAATCAGCGCTTACGTTGTTTTTCAGTATAACGCGACGTTGTACAATTTCATGATAACAGTTGATGATAGAACGTTCCACATCTGGTCAGAATTTGCAATAAAGCCAGTAGAGCAATATCGACAGTGGTCAGTAGCCAACTAGTTCCGACCTGTCTGTGGCGAAGTTCAATTGAAAGTTTGTTCTATCAAAACTCTCTTCACTTTTAGTTTTTATATTTCACGCTGCGGCAGCGCGTTCCGCTTACTGGCATTTTGCATTTCTTTTTTAAAGTTACACCGGCGTTCGATACTTTTTATATTTAGAAACTAAAGTTACTCGTATTTGTGAGTCAAGGTGCTGTGTTCAACTAGGTTTGATACAAAATATAGAAGTCTAACAGCCTCCGTGGTCTAGTGGTTAGAGGTCTGGAGGGTTCGATTCCCGATGGGGACATTGTCGAAATCACTTTATGAGACTGTCCTTTATTTGGTAAGGACTTTTCAGAAATGAAACAAATTTCCGAAAAAGTAAGATGATTCCGTGCTTCGGAGGGCACGTTAAGCCGTTAGTCCCAGTTATTAGCCGTAAAAACACCTCCACCAACCCACAGTGGACCAGCGTGGTGGACTATGCTCCATCCCTCCTCCGGTTGATTGAGGGGAGGCCTGTGCCCAGTTTAGGCAGGTAGGCAGGTAGGCAGGTATTAACCGGTGCCGGATATAGGCAGTTTATGTTAATGTTTTATAGAAGTCTACTTGTACGCTAGCAGTGAGTTACGCAATCGTGATTAAATTCACGGGTTGGAAAGTCAGGCAGGCTATCGCTTCTGTAAAAAAACAGACCTGTCAAAATCAAATCTCAGGTTAGGTAAGCAAACCCCGTGAAAAACGGAATAACGGCCCTGACTCCTACAGACACTTCCTAATTTTATTTTAAGTTATATCTGTCATTTTCTTATCCGCCGAAAAGGAAAAGGACGGGTGATTGACAACTGTTAATTTTAGAATGATTGAATAACGCGGGTGAATAAAATAGGCATCTCGCTGGCATGCAACCCGTTTGCCATGTGCTGTCAACTTAATTCTGTCGGATTATTGGCCAATATAAAAATCTGGGAGGGTTTTTAAAATGCCTGCCTAAAATTGATGTGTGTTCTGTTCCATAAATTTTATGGCTGTCCATTCCTTTCCACCCGGCCCTTTCCTTTTCGGCGGATAAGAAAATGACAGGTATAACTTAAAATAAAATTAGATGGTATCTAAAGGAATCAGCTCCAGTATTGTCATGATATACCTATTAAGTGCATTTTCAATAATACAATTAAAACACATAATAACGGGTTCTTACCGCGTTTAAAGTAGGGATATTATGTGTTTTAATTATGATAATAACCGCGTAAACTTAAAACAATGTTCAATAACACAGTTGGTTCGACCATTACGGCTCACCGCATTTGGTCTAACAGTAATCTCGGTGAGGTGTGGGTACTTAGTTAATCTTGGTATGCATGTACCTCTGAATACGTGAGCTTATGTTATGTATGTAGTAGTAGCATAGAAGATTGTAGCGCACCTACTATTGGTACAATAGTAGCAACTAACATTTAAGACTTCCGGGTTTATACAGGGTGTAAGTGACATAGTAACGAATACTGAGAGGGATAATTCAGATCCTGATTCTGAGTTAATATAAAATGGAATTCTCCGTCGAAAAATTTGTTTTTTTTTTTTATTATTTTTAATTCTATACTTTTGTGATAAAAAATACCACTTGATATTAACTTAGAATAACGAGCTGAATCATCCCTCTCAGTATTTGTTACGATGTCACTAACACCCTGTACAAGTACATACAGGTAACCATACAAGTAGGTATGGGTGTTAGTGACACCGTAACGAATACTCAGGGGGATGGTTCAGACCATGATTGAATTTTCAGTCGAAAAATTCATGAAAATTTTCAGTTCCATACTTTTGCGACGGAAAATTCCACTTGATATCAACTCAGAATCATGGTCTCAATCATCCCTCACAGTTTTCGTTACGATGTCACTAACACCCTGTATTTACATAGCCATAGCCTAATCTTTCACTACTATGTAGTAGTTAACTTAGTTTATATTCCGGCGGGCGGCGCAGACGGTCACGACCAGACAGACACCTTGCATACTAGATGCGCCTGCGAAGCGTTCGTGTCCTGCCCTGATATACAATAACATGTACCATTATTGTCTGCGTGTCTTGAACTATGGAGTTTGCTGTGTACTTATACATGATAGTAACATAATTATCGTGGCTGACTTTGTAAACTGTCGTATCTGCAATGTTTTGCTAAAATATTCTTTTGTCTTATTGACAATAACGAAAAGTGCAAATGAGATTCGCTATAAATTTCAAAGACGTTAGTTAGTTAGCGACGTGAACGACGATATTCTACATCAATGTATACATCTAGTATACATGTATATTTAATGTAGGTACGCGATATTTCATGAGGTGGGTAAAGTCATAAATAAGAACATACTCGCACTTTTGAGTATATATTTTATTGCACTTACCAACTAGTTACATCACAAACATGAAATGGACGTTTAGAAAGAAAGAAGAAAGAAAGAAACATTTATTATTTAGGACACCACAGACACGGATTACATATATATACATCGTTTACAAGGGAGGACTTATCTCTAAGCGAGATCTCTTCCAGCCAACTCAGAGGTAGTATAAGAATAGCTGCAGGAGAATAAAAAGAGGTGCAATATATTATGAAATGCATTAAAATAATTAATCTAGATAAAATAATAATAACTACGAAGACCTTCAGGGTCTGCACGGCATCGGGCCGCGCGCGGCTCTCATTACTATTATATCGACGGCTTCGACCAATGAACACAGCGAATACTATATACATAGATAGACGTCGTACGGCTATTGGTCGAAGCAAACGATTCGGGGTTTAAAATGCCACATTGAGACAATTGACAACAAGGATAGCAAACAATATTGCTTTTTTAGATGAATTGCTTCAATGTCACCTTTTTAACCTCCGAGTCGAATATGATTGTAATTATGTATATCATGATACACAATGTAGAACTGAAATGGTGGCTAGAACCGTCGAAATGGAGTTTCTCTCCTCCCTTTGTTGGTTTTACGACATGCCCGTTTATTATATACCTAAAAAGGTTCGTTGTGTCTATAAGTATTTATACTTGCCCATATACATGTCTACGGTCGTTTCTGCCCAATGGCTCAAATTAGCTTCCAAACGTTTTTTCGATTCTGCTCCGTACCACCCAAATCCCCTGGTAGTTGCGGCTTCCGAAAACATCCCGCTTAGGGACGGTACTGAAAAGTATCGGCGTCCGAAGGACGTAATATACGATCCCGACGACCCGATTATTCTAGCCATAGAGGCGGCCAATCAGCTCGCGACACCAAACACTTCAGAACCCCGATACCGACCACGCCGGCGTGGTCGACGATTTCCCTCATTCAGCGCTTATCGCTAGAGTCGATTAATCCTTTCAAATATTCTTCCACTCAGATGACGCCCTGAGCCGAGGTTCGCGCCCAACTGGGCACCCTGTGAGAGCTTTCAGCGCTCCCCATTTGTCCGGCCAAGTAGTTAATGCAATCTGCGGCAATATAAGTCACATCAAGAAAAAAGGTCGTTTCTATAAGTATAGTAAAGACACACCTTTGATATTATCATATATTATATTCCATCCGTGTATATATTTCTTCTTTTCCTTCCTTGTTTTTTTAATATTCCTTTTGTATTGTAAGCGTTTTTCGAACAGGACTATTCCTTGTTATTGTTAGGGTTATTGATATACGTCAATACAAATTAAACAAACGTACAAAAGGATACTTTAACAATTAGGCCGCATCGACTAACATCGTAGTGTTAATACATCTTAACATCTCGGCTTGGGTTATAAATCACTGAATTCGAATTTAAGAGTCAATCCACTTGATTAATTCTTCAGGTTCGGATAAAATGAAATAATACAATTTTCTGTTTTAACACAGAAATGAATATATTATTAATATTAAAATTAGATATCCAAGGAAACGCCCTAATATTAACGAACGCCTTCGAATTCTGAAAGGGCTTTCGTCTTCGCTATCGTTGGTTGATTCACCAATCAAATCCTCATTGTCCCTTCAAACAGGCAAACAGACCGGCAATTACTGGTCTTATCGTCATCAACTATCTCATTCCGACCGCCCGTATTCTATTAAAGTGAACCACACACCGAGAGCATTCGCTTGTAATGTAACAATGCAAGATTTTATTTATTTATTTATTTACATTTCATGACTTTACAGTGCAGAGGCGCCAATGCGCCGTAATATAACTTTACCATAATATAAGCACATATATTATAATTACTGCAATAGCTTTCGCTTTTGAAACTTTAAGCCGTTCGTTCCTCGCTCGGTGCTCCCCCCCCCCGCTTTTTAAGTGAATCCCTTCAAGTGTTACGCGGTTCAGCAAGTACGCTTATTAACGTGTGTACAATAAAGTTTTATATTATAATTTGTATGTCGTTTCCATATCTCGGGCCTATGGGGTCCCGGACTTTTGGAAGGCGTGCGTGTGGCCGAAGCCAATACGTAGAGGCCCCTTACGACAACTATATTGAGCCAGTCCCAACCAGCTTCAATTAACTACTTATGTATTTTTTGTATGTAACACTTGGATAGCTATAATTGGCCTCTGAATGTGTCTTACTAACAACTATATAATGTAAATAATAGACTAAGGCTTTTCCAAATAAAAATAATAATAAAAAAAATAATCTAAATGTGGGGTCACATATTATACGCCTATCACGTTGAGTCTCTTCTTCTTCTTCGTTTATCGCGTAGGTTATGAGGTGGAGTACCAACCTCATCAACCCTGACGTTGAGTCTCTGAGAAGTAGCATTTTCGCTGCGATTGGTGCATAACGGCGCATAAATTATAGATTAATGCACTGTAAATTTTACCTAGACGCACTCACTGATGTAGCGAACGCGAATCTTAACTGTTACATTACAAGTGAATTCTCCCGGTGTGTGACCACCGTAATGTGAACCGAACACGGCATAAAGCCGCCTACAGACTACGCTGATTACCTCAGATGTCAACTGCAGAGTGGTCAAGATACCGCTGGCGAAGCAGTAAAGAGCCATGTCTGCACCCCCCCTTTGAATATCAAAGAGGGATATTAACATATCTTGATTGCCGCAGAACAGTCGGATGCGAACAAATTTATTTATATAGAGCTGCTCATTTCAATTCAAGGTTGATTAGGAGAGTCAAAGGAGTTGCCACTTTGTTTCATCACTAGCTTTTGACTGCGACTTTGTTCGCTTGGTGGGTTGAATTTTAACTTTTTAAAGGATGCTTCGTGTGTTACATTTTCCATTCTTTCAGTCAATAAGTAAGCTTTTTAAATAGATACTACCTTGAACGAACCTGTCCCAATCTTATTCCTATTTTTTTAATATCATTTCACAAAACTACTCCAGTGTCGTTGTCAGAATAGATCATTTAAAACTCCGTGGGAGTAAGCCAATTTATCTATCACATGTCAAATGAGAAGGCATTTTTAAACACTCTAGCACGATTAAGTGCATGATAACTTCTTACATTATCATGCGCAAGAATTAGGTTATTTAAATTTTGTAATTTACGAAAGGGCCCATTTCCCAAAATTAAATTGTTTTAAATCTGATGCTGGCTTCGGGAAAATTGCGCTGAAATTACATTTTAATCCATTTTCCAAATTACTTGTAAGGAAATAATCTAATAATGCCCGGTTTAAGCCACAAAAGCATTTTTCTAATGAGTTTCCCATAAAAAGCTTGCATGTATTTGTATTAACATAATTTAATTAAGCTGACTTAAATTGAAATAATTTTATTTAAATTATTTTAGTGAATTGGGTGTTTGACAGTTTTCGGATAAGTATTTAAAAAAATACAGACGCATATTTTTATCTTATTACTTAATTATTTTATTTTCTCGTAAAAGCTTTATATATTAAGAAACATATAGGAAGAAACATATTTTTCTTCATTAATTTCAAATTTCGCGCGACAACGGTTGGCCACGTGACATTTTGCCCAGTGACGTCACATTTCAAAAACAAGAAGAATTACTCAAGGAGATTCGCCCAATCCCGTCAATCTCGAATGGGATCTCGTCATATTATGCTTCGGGATTGACCCCGAAATATTAGACGATTTCTCGCGGGATCGGGATCCATTCCCTAGTGATGGCTAGGGGATTTTTTCACAAATGATGGTGATGGATGATATTATAATATGTGAAAAGACATGGGGGAGGCCATTGCCCAAAAGTAAGTATTAGTTTAAGTGGGTTTAAATAAGGCAATAATAATGACTACTTATTTAGCTATGAGTCCTCTAAACTTTCGAGTAAGTATTTTTGAAGATTTTCAATGACGAGAAGGAACTTGAAAATGCACTCAGCGCCTGGAATTCCGTTGTCTCTGCCTAGCCGGATGAGCAAAAGATGTGATCTAAATATACATTATATAGTATTAAATTAAGTTTAATTTAAATTAATGTTAATTAATTTTAATTTGTTTGATTATTTTTTAGATTTAAGCATTTTTATTTTTTAGTATTTTTGGGGCACAGCTGAAAATCAGCGTTGTGGCACTCCCTCAATGTCGGAGTGTCACAACATATTGCTAAGCTGACGTCCCTTTTTAGAAATAAGGTTTAATTATTATGTTCACTCCTTTTGTGTACCTATACGTACTTATATCTAAAATAAATGATTTATATTCTATTCTATTTTATTCCAAATATAAGCTCTATATTGTGTCTTGTTTACTCTAAACGTGGGAGTATTTAGCATTACCAACAAGATGTCAGATTTCAATCTCTTGATTGTTCCAGCGTCCATTATTGTACATTGATGGCTCCTATCTAATTACTACAAACATTCTGGTATCAAGATGAACGGAATTAGCAGGAATTTGGATATCTAATCATGGTTGTATATCTACACGCTATAATATATTTCAGGGTTGAATATATGGGTGCTGTAAACACTTCTACATTTTCAGTTCCATACTTTTGTGACGTCTGACGCAGGGCAGCAATAACTGTCAGTACTATTCAGAGGCGGAGGACAGGAGTCCTAGTGCGGCTTTGAAATGGATTACTCTGGGCGCCATCCCACTCGCGTCAGACAAAGTATTGCGGGGCGGAAGTCAAGAGGGAAACCACTGCTCTATTTTTCCCAAAAAAGTACATGGAGAATGCTACACCGACAAGAGCGTGGCTGTTAAATTAGTGATGACTTTTGTGACGAAAAATTCCACTTGATATCAACGAAAAATTGAAAATTGAAATTTTCGTTACGATGTCACATATGCCTCCCCTCAATCAGCTGTAGGGGTATGGAGTACACTCCATGTTGTTCCACGGCTAACAGCCGGAACCAACATCGTAACGTGCCCTCCGAAGCACGAAATCATCTTAATAATTCGGACATTCAGGTGATTCAAACCTACAATGTCCTTAAACAAAGGACAGTCTCGCAATTTCGACAATGTCCACATCGGGAATCGAACCCGGGCCTCCCGATCGTGAGCCCAACGCTCTAACCACTGGACCATGGAGACTGTCTGTATGTCTAGTATTGGTCGAGTTTAATTTGTTTCCGTAGTTTGTGAGAGAGTGGTACGGAACCACACAATTTCGGCTAATTCATCGCAACCTAATACGGGATTGATGAAATGTTTGTGCTAATTAGGTACTTATAAGTAAGTATGCATGCTAATGGAATTGTTCCGTGTTCATCAAATTGTCAGGGAGAATCAAGATGTCTGTACATACTTCACATTTCGTCTTGCATCGTGTGTTAGGTGATAACTCACTAGTAAGTGGAGTCATTAGTTATTTGAAATATGTTTTTTTTTCTAAACACCTCTATTTTAGCGAGCGTAAATATAAAGTAAACTTGTGTTAAAAAACTTTGTTACGTTATTTTTTTGTGTGTTGAAGTCATCAAACACAACTATTAAGTCTACTAGAGTTGCATATTATACATCAATGCTTAACAGTAACCAATATTTATGTCAACATTTAACGTGTTTTTTAAATTCCCTGTTCTCCAGGACACACCGTTTCTGAGATATTAGCATCATCACAATCACTAATTTAAGAGCCACGCTCTTGTCGGTGTAGCATCCTTCAAAAATGGAGCAGTGGTTTCCCTCTTGCCTTCTGCCCATAGAAATATAAGAGATATTTGCGAAAAACCTAAAAATTAATGGGACTTTCCTTCACTCCGGCTCGCCTCTTAGACGTACGTATGTTAACTTCCTAAACACGCTGAACACATTTCTGAATGATTCGCTTAGGTCCCCTCTCACGCACTCTACAGCCGCTTCATTGACCGCACTACTCATCATCATCATCAGCCCATTAATGTCCCCACTGCTGGGGCACGGGCCTTCCCTACGGATGAATAGGGAGATCGGGCCTTAAACCATCACGCGGGCCCAGTGCGGATTGATGGTTATAGCGACTGCTAAAGCAGCCGGGACCGACGGCTTGACGTGCCTTTCGAAGCACGGAGGAGCTCGAGATGAAAACTTTTTTTTTGTGGTCACCCATCCTATGACTGGCCTTTGCGAAAGTTGCTTAACTTCACCAATCGCAGACCGAGCGCGTTTACCGCTGCGCCACGGAGCTCCTCAACCGCACTACTAATTGCAAGCAAATACTTATAACTATAACTACACCTGTAAAGAATCTATGCTTACAGTACGTAGTATTATTCCTTATTCTACGTATGCTTACAACCAAGAGCGTAACAGTACCACACAAAGGTACCTGATTTACCGCAATTCAATACATCAGACTGATGCACTGTTTGTGGTATTTAGACAGAATTATGCATTGACGGAATTATTCCTTGTTGATGAATATAACAGATAGTTACGTACATAATTAAGAGTCTTATTGTAACAATTTCTATTTATTTTGGTGCAATAAAGTATATTTGTATTGTATTGTGTAATTAAAACATATTTTTCACAAGCCCAGCTGGCTTGACCATTATAGACGGCGATACGGCGTACCACTTTTTCACGTTGGTCTAACAGAAAGCTTGGCGAGGCATGGGTACCTAACCTACCATCACTTAAAAAACTACATAATTATATCCATACTATTATAAATGCAGTATATGAGTGTGTCTGTCTGTTTGTTCGTCCGCCTTTCACGGCAAAACGGATCGACGAATTGACGACATTTTTAAGTGGAGATAGTTGAAAGGGATGGAGAGTGAAATAGGCTATTTTTTGTCTCTTTATAACCCCCTTACTTCCCTAAAATGTGGGGTGGATGTTTGTATGGAGCATTCCGCAATTTTCAAGGTAGAAAGTTAAAAATCGGTATGCGTACTATTTGTGACTAACAAAAAAATGGCGTGCATCATTTTTTATTTTTGGAAATCTGCCCCCAACCCCTTCAAAAAGGGGGTGAATTTTTATACGGGATTTTTCGCAGTTTTCAAGGCAGTCACCTACAGATTAGTACATTAGGAAAGGGAACAGTGTTACCCCATATTTAACGCAAGCAAAGTCGCGGGCAAAAGCTTGTTGTAGTTTTTTTTTTTTTTGACGTGACTTATTGTAGATTTGCCGCAGATGGCATTAACTACTTGGCCGGAACTTGTTGTAGTATATATGTAAAATTGTATGGAGAAACAATGAATTCATGAGTCAATCTGAAGTGATTTTGGCCTTGACGGTTTGTTTTGGAACGTTATAGTCATTTACATAATGATTTCATACTATTTTCTTTATCAGTTCCATCATCATCATCATTAATTTCAGAGCCGCGCTCTTGTCGGTGCTACTTTTTTAGGGAAAAATAGGGCAGTGGTTTCCTTCTTGCCTTCCGCCTCGCAGTACTCTGTCTGACGCAATCAGTTTAAAAAAGTTTATTTCTTAAATCGATCCAACCGTGACCGAGAGCAGTAGGTATAATATATTATAATTATTCTGCCTCATTTATATTCGTAAGCATACACCATGCCTTTATCTAAAACATTTTTTGTCTAACGTAGCAAATTAGGCGTGCCTAGGACGATCCTGATGACCACATTACTCAGAATAAGGCCACGAGTAATTACCCATTAGGGAGTACAATTGGCATCAACTAAATTGATGACATGTCCCTTCGAATACTAAGCGTTCTTAATATATTATCAAAAGCCTACTTAGGCTTTAATACCAGATCTATCTTAGGTTAATTGGCTTAACTAGGAGTATTCATTTGTACCTGAGTAATATTGCTAAGACGATAATTTTAAACTAGAAATTACTTATCTACGTACTCTATATAACCAGTCTTTGAATTTAAGTTATTGAATAATTAAAGGAGGTAGGCACGCAGTAAGACATAGGGTGGTTATGTAAGTAGGTAAACGATTATAAGTAATCTTTCACTTTAAATAAATTATAGGAAGAAGTTGCCAACGCATGCGTTCGACTCTGCTCAAAAGTCACATAAACTCACTTTATTTTTCACTTTCCTTTTACCGTCTGAAATTGGAATAACATTGTGTTTAAGTTTATATGTAATACAAACTGGAAAAAAAACATTAAACAATAGGAGTAGGGCCCTGTGCTGGAAGGTTTTCTGGCCACGTCTTTCCCTCAGCGATACAGCTTCCGATGTGGTAGTAGTTTAACAGCTAGTTACATAATATGTAATTTATTTTTTGACGTTTAAAAAGCGCTTGCTATGTAAGCCAATTTTGAAGAATAAATATGTTTTTTTTATTATTATTTTTGTGATTCATGTTTTTCAGATTCTTATTTGTGCGAAGGTATTGTTTTGCAATGCATTTATAGAGACGTTAATATATTCTTATGACTGCGACAGCGTAGATACGTAATACCTCACCTTCTCCAAAGGGTGGCAGAATAAATGTACTGTGAAGCTAGCCCAAGGCAACTCTCGTTTATTATTTCTCTGATACAGTTTCACGCAGTTCCGCTTCACGTGCGATTACTGCCAAAACTGACAAATAGACGTGACATACGAGTAGATGACAGGCCACGGTCGGGCGGATCGGAGCACGCTTGGGCTCAGCCAACTCACGCCAACTTCAGCCAACTTCAGCCAACTCCGGCCAAACCCTGCAATCTACATTCAATTTACATTGCCACGCCGTTGCTAACATGTGACGTCAATAATTGATACGCCTGTCAAACTGCGATAACCAATAGCTGTGGTAATTGCGGCTCTGTCGAAGCTTGTCGTTAGGGTGTCCTCTTTGGCATATTTTGGGCAATTTACTCGGATGCTTCACAATTGTATTCTATGTGGAATGTGTAGTAAGTTTGTCAGTGTTGTCATGGGCCGATATAACACTTCTTTATGGACGGAATTTAATTTTAAAAAATGCATTTAAAAATAAGTGCTCTTTGGTATATAATTCGTATATTTTTATAATACGAACGGGCGGGCTTTTTTCTTTTCTCTAATCAATCTAAATAATGCATAAAATTCAAACCAACCCGAGACGAGGAGGGAACATTATAAAATGCCATTCCACGGTGGGTTGGTGATATTTCGTATGCTGTTAGTTTTTTTAAGTCTATAATAATAAATAAATAAAATAAAAATTTATTATTTTCAGATAATTAAAAATCCATAGATTGTTAGTAAAAAAAATGCTTAAGAATAATATGTTATAATTCATAAATTATTATCACGTGCTCAGCGGTGAAGGAAAACATCCTGAGAAAACCCACATTCCCGAGAAATGCATTTTCATATGTCACCTAACCTGTATTGGGCTGGTTTTCCCTTCGCGGGTTGGAAGGTCAGACAGGCAGTCGCTTCTGTAATAAACTGGACCTGTCAAATCTTCAGGTTAGGTAAGCAGGCTCTGTGAAAAAACGGGAGAGATTATGATAATATAATTCATACGTGTATCCGAAAACAATGTCAGATGTATGTGACTCACCACAATACAATTAGTTCTACAACGTGAATGATCCATCACGGCTTTTGACACTAGAAATAAGTATTAATTAGATAAAGCATTCCAATGTTTCCCCGTGTCGTACAAAATAGACCAATCCACACAAAACTCGATAGTCGATATCCAAAATCACGTGCAATTTACGGATGAAATAGTGACCGGGTGTAAATTGGCAATTAGGATCAGTCCCACTACTCGTATACACAAATTATCGCTGCTCAACTTGCGATGAATGACTATCCTACCTGGATTTTCCTCTTCGTTGTTTATGGGTTCGGCTTTTCATGTTCGTGAAACAATTATTGGGAAAGTCATACGACATTTGGTTAGTCTTGTTATTTATCTGATAATCACTTTAAGTGAAGTGATAGACGGGTGTTTGTATTCTCGAGATTACAGAAGTCTTTAAAAAAAGTAAACATCTCATAATTATTATGTTATCGGTTCTCTGTGCTTAGTTTTTCTATTTATTTACTGCATCTTCTCCTTTTTAAGTACGTATAGGGGAGGTTAAATGGAAACCTATTTTTTGTAAAAAAACTTTCTGTCAGCATTATTACCTATAAAAGACTTTTTCTTTCATTACCGATATATACACATAATATCCACATAATATCAGCGTCGTGGTTCACGCCGCGACTTGTGTTGAGTGAGGCCCTTTTATCTCAGAACGTCCACCACCACCTTATGATCATTTCGATAAACATCCGTCTTGCTTTTTTGTAATTGTTTTAGTGGAAAGATATGATGTTGTTGTCTTTTTTTGTGTGTGTGGCGTCCTTTTATAATAAACTTTTTCTATTCTATTATATTCTATATATCGGTGATCCAAATAACCGTTCAACTATATAGTTTGTTTGTTTGTTGTTGTTTGTTAGTTTGTTTGGATCTCAGAAGTTGAACTCTGCTAGTAGGTACAACAGATCAGTTACGCGAAAATCTGTGTTTCTCATTATAGTTACGGTTCGTTTTAATAATTCAGCCCGTCTCGGTTGGTGGATGAGTCAGCAACTGATGCAGAGCTAAGCTGATTACCAGCTGTCGACTAACCCCAACAATGAATGCGAACGTTTATAATGTGATATTGAGGTCGTAACAATTATACAGGGTGTAAGTCCACACATTTCCGATTAAAAATTCCACTTGCTATCAACTCAGAATCATGGTCTGAACCATCCCCGTCAGTATTTCTTACGGTTTCACTAACACCTATACCTACTTGTATGGTTACCTGTATGTACTTGTACTGGGTGTTAGTGACATCGTAACAAATACTGAGCGGGATAATTCAGCTCATTATTCTGAGTTAATATCAAGTGGAATTTTCTTTCGCAAAAAAATTGAAAATAATAAAAAAAACATGAATTTTGCGATGGATAATTCCACTTGATATTAACTCAGAATCATGGTCTGAATCATCCCCCTCAATATTCGTTACGATGTCACTAACATGTGGACTAACAAGTGGGACCAAAAATTTTCGAGAAGTAAGATTTTGTGAATGCAATGGCCTAAATAAAAGTAGATAAGTACTTACAGGATGTTTTTCGAATTTCTTATCGTCTGACTTATTTACTGGAAAGCTGCTGATGCACATTTAAACCACTTTTAGATGAGATTATTAGATTTAACAAATTTTAAGGCGTTTCGCGCGATAGCGGTACCTCGACTGAGTTTTTTTTTTAATGGTTTGAATTGCAGGGACTTTTGGCCTGGAAACTTAGGTTCGGTTCGTTTTTTTATGTTTCCCTTTAAAATAAACATCGATTTTAAAATATTTCAATTTATATTTATTTTGTTTCGCGATTTTGTATTTTCTGTGTGTTCAATGAAGTTTTGTTAAATTTAATTTTGTTTTATATTTCTGTATTGAGTATACAAAGTATTTATAATTATAATTTTTGTTTTTATAGCATTCACCCGTGCTTAAGGAAACTCACAAAGAAACAAATTTAAATCGAAAAAAATTGACTCGGACTGGACTTAAACCCGCAGCTCTTGTCATGTCTTGTTTTGTGTGTAGAAGGCGCCGGCGCCGGCGGCGGCGTCGGCTTAATGACGATACATAGATCGAAAGAATTTTGCATGGACAGTAGGAGGACCCGGTGGTGTGATGGTTAACACGCTCGTCCCGGCTTGACAAGAGCTGCGGGTTCAAATCATGTCCGAGTCGATTTAAATAGTCTCTTTAAAAGTATTGTAACCATCGAAGGTTACTTAACTGTAAGGCTACTTACCTAAGTTATGTATACGATTTGATCACTTACGAAACAGCCGACAATGATAGATAAAATAACGTAGAAATACGTTTGTAGATATTTACAAGCCTAAAACAATGATAGTACCTACTATCCACGTCAGCAACATTGGAAGTATAAAGGCTCCTCACGTATCTACACGTTCGCCTCCCATCCGTGATCGTACCATGAATATTTTCGCAAAACTACTCACGGTAGGTTACCCTATTTTATATTTTACTAGCGAATTCATACAACACGCGTGTAAATAGTAAATAAGATATTTGATGGATAAATCGTGACGGCGACCGCTTTTATTTTGTTTTGTTTTATTCTGTTCAGGGTGATAAGCTTGTCATCCATTTTTATGGAGGTTTTTTATAGTGTAGCTTTATAGTAACGTGCCAGTGTGCTCGTGTTTGTAATCTCTATTACAGAGGTACATTACGTATCATCGTAAATGCGAAGTTTTTTAGACATAGAAGGTGTTATTGGGTGTCCGATTATTTGACAAAAAACAAATAATACACTTTCATTTGAAAAACAACATTTGTCAAAACTATATTAGATAAATGTATCATATTACAAACTATTGTTTAATAAACTACTCATTAGACAATATATTTACAAAAAAAATAATTATTACGCTAAAACATTAATTTACAAATTGATTATTTTTTAAACATGTTAGATGGCAAAACAACGTAAAGCAAAAATAACATTTGACAAAATGCATTGCTTGGTAAATATTTTATTAACCAAAATCTATGTTAATCAACAAAAATCTTTCTTAGTTTACTATAGTTTAACAAAAAACGTTTGAAAAAAGATCATTTTAGAAGAAAGTAGTAAGCTATTAAGTACGTGTATATCATTACTTTGGGTTCATGCATGAAAGTCCAATAATAATAAAGAAGTTAAATAATTATAATAATCATTTATTTTCCAATGTTTGGTTAGGTTAGGTTAGAACTGCGACCACAACGCACGAGCCAAGCGAGCGAAGCGAGCGTGCCGCGGCAGCGGCCGGCGAGTGCCAGAACCGAATTCTACTTATTTCACTTAATTCACGTAGTATGTATTTTTTTTAAAGATTAAAGTTTCTATGGTATTAGTATTAATACAAAATTATTTCTGGCCTATAAACAATCTGTTCAAGAGTTTAAATAGTTATTTTTAAAAACTAAGTAATAATTTATTTTCTAACTTTTTGTAATAACCAAAAAAATCTTTCTCTGTTTACTATAGTTAAAAAAATACAATACGCGTCAGTCACACTTATTTTAAAAGACAGTGCAATAAACGAAATAGTGCGGCAATAAGTGGGTACTACAATAAAATTATTCTAAAATACCGCCTTTTGTACGGCTTCACATAAAAATAGTTATTTTAAAAAAATAATAATTTATCTTGTAACTTTTTCTATAATCACCAGTTTGGCAAACGAATTATTTAGTCATGTGATTATTTTAAATATAATATTTTTTTTTTATTAAATAAAAATAACAACCTTAATCTAATACAATTTACTGTCCACCAAAATGGAGGGCCATTTGAACGTGGACTAGCCATCATCACTGGCGTGACGTACAAAGAAGTATTATTATCCAAGATCAACAATTAGTTGAGTGTAGGTACGCAGCGTGAGCACATCTCGTCACACACACACACACCGATATAACTTACAATAACCTATTATGCGTTATACAATTCAAACTTGCAAACGGGTATCTGCAACATCGCATACCTAATATACCTCTAGAAGAAAACAGTTCAAGTCAGTTTGAGTACACAACTCGACTGATGAGCAAAACTTATACCTCATGTTTTATGTTTTTCATATAGAACTCTTTTATTTTAGTTTTAACGGAGCTATTTTTTTTCAGATTCTTTAAATGCAGTGGTAAACAGTTCCAAATCTTCGATATAATGTATTTACTAGTACGTTGTCCGTAAAAATTAAGGTAACGAGGTACCCTTAATTTATCCATATCGACAGATCTGGTCCATTTCTTTTGTACAATCCTTTCCTTTATGTCTTCATTAAAATAGTGTTCTAACAAAATGATGTAATTAATTTTTTTATGGATTGGAAGTACATTACAAAAAGTAAAAATTTTCTCTTCATCTTGTTTCAGTTGCTCTTTAGTTGTATACGGTATAATAGCTTTTAATAACCTTAGTTGTAGCTGATATATATCATTAATATAAGTGAAGAATGTCCTACCATAACAGTTTAACCCGTAACTTATTATTGAATCGGCTAATGCATTATATAACATCAAAAGAGTACTATATGGTAACCTATATTTAAGGATTTTGAACTTAGCCAACACAGCTCTAAGCTTTAATAATTTATTTTAACAGTTGAATTATTTTCTAAGTAAAACATTTGCGGAATCTGTATTATGTCATATGATTGTTTTTAAAGTAATATGTTTGCGAAATGAAAGTTTGTCAAATGATTAGTTTTCCAAACGTTGTTTGTAAAATGATTAATGTAGTTAGTCATATTGCTATCTAGACAACCTGAGACCAAACCAAAGAATAAGGAATAATACTGCGTATAGAACGGCAACTCTCCGCTCCCCACCAGCGGCTGAGCTAGGTTTACCTCACCCCCTTCGGTCTTACTTTAGTCTTCAATCGTATGGGCGTCAGGCGTCCCACACGTGTGCGTGTACGAGAATGTCCATGTGTAATGTCTTGTAAAAGGAAGTGTTTTATATGAAGTGTCCGGGAAGTGACCAAACCCTATTTTCTGTACTTTAGAATCTTTTTTCAAGTCAATTTTTTCAGTTCACTTTACACTGTACAATACAGTAGTAAAACATCAATATTGAAACGATCTGGTTTAACCCAATTTCCTATTAATAGAGTCCACACTAAAATTGCAATCGTTAACGACCACCCCCACATAAGCGATCAGAGGTGGGGTAAATAAGCGTTTTGAAGGGGCCTCGTAAATCGGGGCCTTCCGCCCAAGTTCAGGCCCCAATAATGGGCTGTTCCTACGAAATGTGGCCCCAAATGTACCAATTTACCCTTTGCAACGCCCGCCGCGCATCTTCAGGGTAAAGAGGCCATTCAATCTCCAACCGGGTAAGGGTCACGTTATTTTTTAAATGAAATCCTTTGATGAAGTCCCAAACTGTTGCCAGGTATATTTTTTTCGGTTGTTTTTCCTTGTTTTAGCTATCTGTTGCGGTGTTTTCTTTAGAGCCCCTTCTATTTTAGCCTGGTAATTATGCGGCAAACCAGATTTCGCTCATTTTTTAAAATCAATTAAGGGTTTAGATGGAATTATTATGTATTCTTATAATTTCATTTGTAAGTACCTAATTTAATATACTTGAGATAAAGTTTTGAAACTTTAGCCCCAAATTTTATTTGTTTTAAACTAACTTTATAACCAAAATATAAACTTAGTTAAGGACTATTAAACTTTAGGTAAATCTTTGCTTGACGCTTGGGTGTTAATTACATACTAACTTCTTAGAGTACGACCTATATTCACATCTTAGCTTTATCTTTATGCATCCATGTTTATCTTTCCTTAATATCGGGGTCACATCACTAGTATACCCAAACTTAACAGTACACCACACTATATCATATATTTAAAATATTTATAGTTCTATATTCCATCTATACACCTGATTCGCAGTCATAAATATACGTCAATACAATACAAATATGAAATCCATAATATATTAATAGTTATAGGCGAAAGGAAGTGTGTTTACCACTTTACGTCCAAAGCGATTAAATGCAGGATGTTTTAAAGAAAGACCAGATCAAGTGTACCTGCTCTAAACTGGCAAGCATGTGTGAAAATTATGGTAGAGTGGAAAAAGCGACCATAGTACTTAAGTGGAACTCCATGGTTTCTCTCTGTCCAACGAGAAAGGTGTGATTGTATGACTGTATATTAACACCTAAACCGCTGGACCGAATTCCTGGCTGACTTTGCAAACTGACGTATCTCCAATTCTTTGCTAAAATTATTGACAATAGCAAAAGTTGCAATTCAGATTCGTTAAAAATTCAGATGCATCGGTTAGCTACGTCAGCGACGAATTGATATAATTATGGATGTTTAAAAGGTGATTTCCAGAGACGGACTTCAGAGACTGCTTAAGGGTGGAACTACACCTAATCACACCATTTGTACTTTTCTATGCTTTTACCATTTTCTGTCACTCAGAACAGCCATTTTCTAGAGTGACATAATGCGATCGCACGCGGAGGAATCGACTAGGTGGTTGTTGCTGGCAATACAAGTTTAAAAGTATTATAATAGGGTAGTTTCCAACTAGTCAAATCAGTTACTTGTATGAAAAAGCAACCTGTGACGTCATAGAAAACCGTGACAAAATGTCACACTTATTATTACGTTTTCCTTAAATAAAATTCATAAATAAGTTGAATAGAAAGTAGAAAACTTTATGGTCACCTTTAAATCTGTCTTTATTTAGTAATCAGAGTGTCATAATTTATCGCTGACCAACGAAACCACCCAATTATAATTAACAATATTTTATATAGCAATATTGTACCGACTTGAATGGTCGACGCCACCCAAAACCAAAACCAAACCAAACTGACCAAACTGGTGTTTACACTTGGAAGTAAGAATCCTCGATCTCTCACCATCTACTAGACCCTACCGAACAGTTGTCGGAGAGTGGTTTTTATCTCGCTCTAACCAATGACGTTCAAGAACAGCTTACATGGAACAGATTAAAGAAAAGGTTAACGTCGTGTCTAATAGGGGAGTCAAGGAATCGGCCTTTGATAGACTGGAATGGAAAATGCTACACAGACAAGAGCGTGGCTCTTAAATTGATGATGATAAACCAATGAAGGTTCGCAAACGCAAAGCAGTCGGGAAGTACCGTGAAATTACATTCACGGTGTGTGAATGTGTGTGTGTGTGTTTGCATACGAAGTATCTTAGTAATACTTATTTACGCAAATCCCACACATACATTATATTGCGGTTGTAAGGTTCGAATAGGCACCGGGTGTGCCTAAAAGCCTGTCCGACTTACTTTAGCATTGAACTCCTGTATGGGTATAAATTTATTCCTACCTATTTGCAATATGGACTCCATTGTGGATTCCAAATAAATATTTATAAATGTAGCTGTATGTAGCTAACCATTGTAATTTTTTTGTCGCCTTAATAACTTCTGGGTTTACTGAGCAAGTATCTACTACTTACATTCTTCTGATCCATCAGTAAATTATTAGGAGAATTAAGTAATTTTGTTCATGCTGGTCCACCATGAGACAGTGAAGGAACTCCCACACGAAATCCAAGTCAATAGTATTGACAACTTTGTCAAAGAAGATACTTTTTGCAAAATCGAAATTTCTTTTGACTTTGTATGTCGTGTGAGGTCATCAATAAATGACGTAGTCATTTCATCATCATCATCTCTTTAGCATTATCCTGTTTACCTAACCTGAAAAATTGACTGGTCCGGTTTTTACAGAAGCGACAGCCGGTAATGTAGTTATTTAAAAATAGAAAATAAGTCAAAAAGAAAAATGGAAATGAATTCTCATTATCTGGAATGGCTTCCATTTCTAGCTTAGCATTTGTAATTTATCTTTGACCCCGTCAAATACTTTATTTAAAAAAGATGGAGTAAAAAATCGACCTGAAATAGAATCCACATAAATGATTACGACTGTGTTTACCCATATAATCATAGAGCAAGACTACATTTAGTTAATTTTGATTATGAAAGATTTGTTACAATGTGTGGATTGATTAGTTTCACTTTTTTTTGACGTGACTTATTGTAGATTTGCCGTAGATAGCATTAACTATTTGGCAGGAAAAATGGGGAGCGCTGAAGGCTCTCACCCGATACAACGTTTAAGACATCAGGCCTGAGGGTTTCACCACACGTAAACTGTAGTAAAGAAACGCCACTGCTGTGCGATTGTTTTGCCACTTCGCATATAATTCACTTTAAGTAGGTAATTACAAAAGTTACGAACACGTCTGACAATAAGAGATAGATCTATGAATATAAAATTAATTTAAAAAGTAAAGAATTAACATTTTATATAAGTAATCTTTTTTTAAAAGGTATTTTTTTGTTGCAATTGTCAACAAGTTTAATTAGTAAGATAACATCACCGATTTAGGATAGTCTCTAAGGAAAATGTTATTGACTGTAAATAAGTTTACAAATAAAAATAAATAACCGCGATCTTCGGGCCGGAGCATAATAGAATGGTTACTGTCTTACTGTGGCCCTTTTGACAGTAAGTAAATAAAAAGTAAAAAAAAGTTATTTTGCTCTATGTGCACAAAGATGTGCGTTAAACGTTAAGCATTTTGCATCGATTACATTAAGTGAACAAAAAAAAAAACAAAATTGCCTGCTTATGTACTACCTACTAAGAATATCTAGGTTTACAGTTTATTTTAATGAATGTAACAAAACCGATTTTTCTTAGCAAACTTACTCTACTTAATCAAAGTTGCTACCAACAGCCTTTCAACTTGTTCAACAATCTCTTTGGTGGTAATAAAATAAATGTGAAAAAGTGAAGGAAGTAGTGCAGCAGTCCTCATTTATTCAAAGGGGAATTGAAGTAATTTCCAGACGGAAAATTAAAAAGAAACGAGCTTATCTTCGCGTACCCTCGGCGCAATTACACCGGATAAAACAAGTTTAAGCAATGGTGGATACAAACTGGAGTGTTTACTTGTAAGGGGACATAAAAATGGCTTGGCTTTTCATACATAATACCTCTATACCCACATCACACCAAGCTTTCTGTTAGATCGACTTGTTAGGTGGCGAGAAAGAAAGGAAAGGCTAGACCATTTCGTTGCCCGCGTTTGAGCAGCATGATATATCTCTGAGCCCGGGTCGATGAAAGAAAATAGTATGCATCTTGCGAATAAAGTGAAGTAAAAAAATTAAATGGAATGTTGCAATCCACAAAAATAAAAAGTAAAACAGAAGCGAGCTTATCTTGGCGAACCCTGGCTGCAATTACACTCGGACTAAACAAGTTTAAGTTTTTTGCCCGCATTGGCACTGGCTCGCTCGCCTTACAGCCAGTGCGGTGGGAATATTCAAAACTGCGCCAACTTTCCCAATACAATGTAGCTATGTGCTATTTAAGCGTTAAAAAAAAATCTTTTAAAAATTGGGAGGAATCATTGATCATTGCGTGAATTCGTCCGCAAGTATTTCGATTGTTCTATCCATCCCAGTTGATCGATAAAAGTCTATTCTGGAACGTTTCTGGGATTCAAATTTTCTGTGTCAATTTTAATATGAATTTGTTACTAACAAAAAAGTGAAAACAAATAATAATAAAAATAAAAAAATAAAAGAAAATGTAAATATACATCTATGTGCGTATATGTGCGTGCGTGTGTGTGTATATATTATGAATTTTAAGAATTTTTATTTAAAGATATTTGAATTTGAAAACAATACACAAAATATTTTTCACATACAAGATTTCTCCTAAAATAAAATAAATATTTTACTTACTAAAAAAAAAACATATCGCAAAATCACTGGTTTGTTTGCTTTTTTTTTAGTATACTCACCTATTTTATTTCCGTCCAGTACAAGCAGCGGAAAAAAATAATATTTCCACATTCCTCTTATAAACCATTTTTGTTATAGAGGCGGCTCACGACAACACACACATCAGAACCTCGATACCTGGGTGGTCGACGATTTCCCTTATTCAGTGCTTAACGCTATCGAACCACTAGGGTCAATTAATTCTTTCAAATAAATTAAATTTTGTACCGGCGTGAGAGCCTTCAGCACTCTGCATATGTCTAGCGAAATGGTTAATGACATTTGCGGCAAATCTACAATAAGTCAAAAAACTTCGCTTTTTGCAACTGCTGAAGAGATCTTAAAAGTATCTTAGAGGGCTCTTACAAGACTAAGTTTGCCAAGAAAAATCTCTCAAACTCGGCTTCGGTTTAAAAGGTTAATTATTACCTATCTCTCAATGCTACCTCGACTTGTAATAAATCCTTTTTCTTTTTGCGCAATTCATTTCAGTTTCTTAAAACCGGGATTGGACTTACTTTCAATTGGTGTCAGGTTATCTTTTAGATAGTTTATGTAGATTGCAGTTTCCGTGGTCTAGTTCTTAGAGCGTTAGGCACACGATCTGGAGGTCCCGGTTCGCTTCCCGATGGGGACACTGTCGAAATCACTTTGTAAGACTGTCCTATGTTTAGTAAGAACTCAAAGAATCACCTGATTGTCTGAAAAAGTAAGATGATGTCGTTGGTCCCGGCTACTAGCCGTAAAAACACCTCCACCAACCCGAAGTGGAGCAGCGTTGTGGAGTATGCTGTATAACCCCTCCAGTTAATTGAGGGGAGGCCCGGCAATAGGACGTAAATAGGCTGTTTATGTTATGTTTCATGTTATGTACTTAGGGTTATTATTAATAACCCTGATACCAGGGTTGATGAGGTTGGTTTTTTTTTTGACGTGACTTATTGTAGATTTGCCGCAGATGGCATTAACTACTTGGCCGGACAAATGCGATGAGGTTGGTAATTCACCCCTTAACCTACGTGATAGAATAAGAGAAATGTGGATTTTTCTTAATATCATTTATTTTTTGTATTTTGTTTCTTGTTTTTTTTTGAGAGGTTTTTATTTATTTTACGGAGTCTGGCATCAATTATTACTTACGATGATGATACAATCGTGTTGTTGGCAAAACACTTTTTTTAGGATAGGACTCATGGGTGGATGATGAGAATTATTGCGTTGACAGCGACTCCCCGAACACCACAGTTCGATGATGATTCTAATGAGTGCTATTCAGAATTGTTACAAAACCGAAATAACGTCTAGAGGAAATACAATACAAAACTCTTTTACTCAAAACAAACATTTAAAAATTGACGTTTAACAAAGACTGACAGGTACAGGTTTTTATCACAAATCTCAACACTAGAGTCGCGCGGCGAAGGCGCTAGTTGCGCAGGGTATATCTACATCTACATACATTGATGTCTAATTAATATGTTACTGTGGTAAACCTCATTGTCTGCATATAATTATTCATCATAATCAAAAAGCCCGCATCATCCCACTGTTGGGTATAAACCTTCCTCCATTTTGCACCACTCTTTCGGATTCTGTGCTAATCACAGCTTTCCCGCTGTTGCAACGAAGTCATCCGACCACCACCGGGCCGCTGGTCTACCCACTGACCTTTCCTCGTGGTCACCATTCTCGACCATCCTCGCCTCTAGCTAATTGTCCGGCCCATTTCCACTACAGACTAGTAATTCTCCTACCCACATCATGACTTTGGTCTTTCGACGGATATCAACATTGGGTATACGAACCACGAGGAAGATGTCTTACATGGTACGCACCATTTTTGTGCAATTTTAATTTTGTGCATATGCTTTTAGGTAAACGTCCAAGCTTCAGCACCGTATGGGAGGATGGGCAGGAGACATTGCTTGAAAACCAGGCATTGAGGAATTTAATAAAAACCGACGCGTTTCCTCGGAGACTAAGCGAGACAAATCATCGAGCGCCGAGTATAACTACAGCCTATTTTGATTGGCCTTGGCTGGCGCACGGCCAAAAGCGTCTCGTGTACTTCAAGCCACGATGAAAGCTTGGAAAGCCTATAGAATTGTATATGTATGGTAAATGTCGATTTCAGACTCAACCGTCCGTGAACTTCAGTAGTAAAATCATGCGCGGAATTTATTCAGACTGTCTTTACCCAGTCACTCGTAAAGTTACGGAACACGCTAAATAGAGTGGAAAATGCAGCCGGCAAATTGCACAGTAATGAAAACATTGAAACACTGTTTGTTTAATGTTTATTGACGATGATTATTTTCAATTTGCTATTCAATCAACTAAATAACTCAACCAACTAAATAATCAACTAAATTAATGTCCATTTATTTTATTGTATTATTATAATTATGTAATTATATTAAACAAAATTGCAGAATCCCAAAATACTTTGAACAAAATATTTTGTTATGTTAATACAAATTATGTTTTAAATTCAAATAATATTAAATTATTATGCCAAATATTCCTATTTAGCTGAACGAATCAGTTATTTAATTAAAAGGGAACAATTAGACCTACTATTATTTTAAAACCGGATTTTCTGATATTTAAATTATCAGTTAGAATTACTACTCTTCATTTTTGGCAACTTCGGTGGGATTATATGAGAGTAAAGAATTAAAAAAGCTGGTATAATCCGAGATCATATTTTGGGGGTCGTGACGACCTGTTTCCTTGTGGTTGATGGGGTCATTTTCGTCTTTCAACCTTTCCCGACGTCCCTCATCGCGATTTTTGTAACAACTGGAATCTTTCCATTTGGTTAGGTCAGGTCCAGGAATGTGGGTGCAGGGTACGTGCGAATTTCTGGAACGGTCACATAAGTTTAGTGATTGTTTGTAGAATTTGTAAATAAATACACTAAAAAACCCAAAAGAACCAACATAATCAAACATGTTATTTATGATTACTTAGTGATTTTCATTCATAAAATAATGAAGATGAAAAGACAGTAAAGGATAAAAAAAACGAAGACCATGTTCGCAAAGAAAAAAATGTTAATAAAGAAAAGTAATACTAGGACCACACCGGCGGATTTGAATTCAATAGTTAGAATTGTGAATGTTATATATCATATTATTCAACATCATTTATATTGATATATGTATAGAAAATTACTAAGGAAATTGAAAACAGACCCGTGACCTACATTCAGGAACGCCTGTGGCTGAATGTGTTTGATGCCCTCAGCGTTGTCACACACCAAACGAGCTATATTCGCCCTTCTGATCTCATGTAACTGACCTGCGAAAATTCACATCAATTCTTCTTATCGTGTGGGTTGTGAGGTGGAATACCAACCTCATCAACCCTGGTGTCAGGGTTATTACTGAGCGGCCAAAGGCCCCTGACATGGCTCATACAACGACTTCATACTTACATCAGTGAGTAGCAACCGCGAACAACGACATAACGTGCTAACAGCCTATAATGTCCTAACCAAATAAGGGATCACAAAGTATTTTTTGTGATATGTCCCCACCGGGTTTCGAGCCCGGGGCCTCCGGATTGTGAGCCCAACGCTCAACCACTTCAATTTATCTCCGATAGATTATCTTCGGATTACTTAAATAAATAGGCATTTACACGGTGTTTTTTCGTCAAATGTAATAACATAACATAACATCACGTCTACATTCCCGAAGGGGTAAGCAGACTAATATACACACGCACGGTCACGAGCAGTAATATGTATACACTTTGGTACAAGGTCACATTTACTTTTTTGACAAATTGAACTGTAAGTCTCAATAAATGTCAAATATGTTAGTGCGACAGAGTCCTTAAGTGGGTACATTATATTGCTCATGACTGTACTCCTCTCCATGCGACATTTTATCACTTCCATGTGTAGATGGCGAACAAACAAATCGAATAGTAGGTAAATATCCTATCTACCCTATTCTTATTTTTATATAAAATAAAAAAGTGCAAAGTAATTGACAAAGTGCACGGTGAACTGGAAGCTTGGTAAATTTGAATACGGATGTTCCAACGTAAAACCAAATGGATCGGGCGAGAATTTTAAAGTAATGTCAATATTCTCTCGCCGAAAGTAAGTGACGAAATTAATTAAAATTTCATATTCGAAATCACAAAGTTATATTTGCGAGTGCATCAGATAATATTCGGATTTCGTCGGCTAGAGAGAATTCTTGTTTAAATAGGTACCTACTAACTCGAAGTTTTTAATGGAAATTCGTATCATTACTATTTATTTGGGGCGGAAGGCAAGAGGAAAACCACTGCCCTATTTTTCCCTAAAAAGGTAGCATGGAAAATGCTGCACCAACAAGAGCGTGGCTCTTAAATTGACGATGATGACTATTTATACTATTATGAATTATGTAATCATGATGAATATTATGGCTATAACCGGCTTGTTTCTCAATCGGGGATTGCCAGTTCGAAGTACGATACCGGCGTGATGGGTGGTGAGCTGTATTGACTATTATCACTCACCACCTATCACGTTGGTCCAACAGAAACCTCGGTGAGATATGGGTAGGTACCTAGTTCACCTTGCGATGGTTGTACCTCAGAGTAACCCAATTGGGGTACATATCGTGAGCTTCTGTTACGTTGTCAGCCTCCGTGTAAAAGCCTCCGTGGTCTAGTGGTTAGAGCGTTAGGCTCACGATCTGGAAGGTCCGGGTTCGATTCCCGATGTGGACATTGTCGAAATCACTTTTGTGAAAAGTAAGATGATTCCGTGCTTCGTAGGGCACGTTAAGCCGTTGGTCCCGGCAATTAGCCGTAAAAACACCTCCACCAACCCGCATTGGAGCAGCGTGGCGGAGTATGCTCCATACCCCCTCCGGTTAATTGAGGGGAGGCCTGTGCCCAGCAGTGGGACGTATATAGGCTGTTTATGTATGTTATGTTGTACTAAAGAAGGTTAACAATAACTCACGTAAAGTCAAACTATGCATCTGATCGCCTCGTTCGAACCAGAATCGATCAGAAAATCTCCAAAGTTGAATCTGTTTCGCCATAATGCAGAACAGTGTTGGCCCCACAAATCCTCCTTTTATGTCATGTTCGCTTATAATACCCGCTAGTAAATCCACATCTTCTATTTTTTCATAAAGATCTTTCAAAGCTAATATTTTCTAAAAAATATTTAAAGGATTTGATTAGTTTGATTCGCAAGGAGCTAGGTGGCAACATTTTCAAATTCTACAAACCGTTATACAATTATTACTCGTGTGAATTAACTAACCACATAACGTCAAAGAGGTCGCATACTCGCATTAGTGGGTGTCTTTTAATTCGTACGGGTTATAATGTGCCAAAACGACAATACTAAGCCACTCGGCTAAGCTCTCAGTTTGATTAAACAATCGGCAGAAATTGAAAAGTCTGTCAAAGAAAAATAAGGAAAAATATACCTCCACATCCATTATATCGGAAAAATCTTCAAATTTCTTGGCAGGTTTCATGCCGCACAAATGACTGTAATCATTATATCCTCGAACACCCAGATCTCTACCTCTCTGTATATCTATTGAGGATAAATCATGAGCCCTCTGCAAATTCCCATAGTACTTCTCGGAAATCTTTGAAAGAGAAAAAATATTTGCGTTAGTAACTTTTACTTTGTGTTTTCTTGTTCGAAAGGTTGAATAGTAGTTTACAGTTTATAAAGTTTACAATATGTTAACTTCAGATGTTAAATCTAAGCTTCTAATGAAAAACCCTATAGGAGCAAGCAGAGCTAAGTAATCTCTATGCATACATACTCCTAAAGATAGAACAAGATGAAGTTTGTGCTGTCAATTCTTCTCAGTCATAACCATGTTTCGAAGCGGTGGTAAATATTTATTGAAGGATAAAAATAAAAGAGAATCCTGACTTTCAGTAAGAGTTCTCTGACGATCCTACATTGAAAATAAACATTTTTAGTTAGTATTTTTTGATTTGACTGGACAAAAAAACGACATGTTATTAAAGTATCTGCAGGTTATGTTATCATCTATAAGTAAGCCCTATTATTGTACATAACGTATATCAACATGTCTGGGATGATCAGTAAAATGATTTTTTTTATAGTGGCTGGCCATGAAAACCTAATTAATTTGGTTAGAAATTGTTAAAACGAAAGGTACCTCAGGGTCTATGATGTCATCTGACTTCGCGGCGCGCTGATAAAACGTACCACGATTGATTTCTTCAAAGTTTCTGGCAGTCTCTATAAGACCTTGTCCGAACAGGGTTTCGCTTACTGAGAATTCACCTATCAAATTATATTTTTCATTATATCTCCTGAAAATGATTTAGCAAACAAATTAACACATACTTCACATACATAAACATAAATAGCCTATATACTTACGTCCCACTGCTGGGCACAGGCCTCCTCTCAATCAACCGGAGAGAGTATGGAGCATACACACATACACACAACACATACTTCACAAAATATTAATATCATTAATTAGCACAAAATAAAATAATACATATTTTTCGTGGTCGTGGTTCACAAAAGATTTTGTCGAAAATATAAATATACCGCTTGTACTCACTTGATTCTTCCATCCAAAAGCGTGTGTAAGTACCTGACAGCAATCTCAAACTCTGAATAAACCAGAGGTACCTCGTCTTCATAGTATGGAGATAGCCGCTCCACCCGGTCAGAGATCAGATTATAGTGGATCATGTTTTCGTATCCTTTTCAAAAATGTAAAGATTTGAAAAATAAACCAAAGTTTAGAAATACATGAAAACTTTCAATTTGAATATGTAATTTTTGACCTTACTTACCTAAAAATAATGGCAGCAGCTCATATAGGAATATATTTTGCGCAGTTGCTATATTAATTTGACGAGCAACTTTGAACAGGCGGTCGTCTTTCCAACAAGGATTCAGATGCCGCAACTCCTTAGCAATACGATTGTGCTCCCTCATGAAGAAAATTGTTAGTGTCGTGGTTCGAAGGTCGAAATTCCCGACCTCTGCGAATCCTTTAAGGAAAAGATAACGGTTCTTCAAAATATACAGGTGCGCTCTAAAGTTGTCGTCTTGGAGTAAATTCTAGAATCTTGAAAATTTCTCTAGCATTTTCACAGTTAGAGTTTCAAAGAAATTGAACTGACTTTTGGGACGCAGCAACAAGTAGTGGAAGTAGTTCTGACTATAAATTTAGTTTTAGTCTGCTTAAGTATTGCAGTACATATATAAAACGTTGTTTCGCTGTACTAAGTATACGCTACCACTTACCAAATTTATAACAGACGGTTTCATTGCGTTCATTTTGTAAGCATATGTCGTTATTTGTTATATTAGTTACAGCCATTGTTAGCATGCTGACTTCATCACGAGACTCTAAAGTTACATTATTAACTGTTCTGGTGATATTTCCATCTCTTGATATATTGAATGGTACGTATCTATCGCCTCTTCGCTCAAGTCTTAAAAGACCATGATCATACTCTCGAACATAATCAAGAGCTTTTTCGTCTACCCCATACACCGTCGATAAGTCTATTAGAGGCGTTTGGAAGTTTATCTGAAATTAAGGCTATCTTATAATAAAATATGGTATTACAGTTTGCAAACTTTGTCTATTTATTATGTACAAAATGTTATAGAGAATATAAAGGCTTTAAGTTGCTGTTTTCTCCGAAGCACTTACCTCTTCCAAGGCATTACTTTCCCGGCTACATAAGTGAAGTTTAAACTTTGCGAAACACAATTTAAAATTCAGAAAATAAAGGTTGCAAAAATTCTCTCAGTATTTATCGGGAACATGAAAATACGTCCACAAACGCAGCAAAGTAGCTTCAAACTTTGAACGTCCACAAACTTGGGAAGTTATCACAATGTCCTCGGCGCTAGTCATAGAAGACGTCAAACGAGTTTAAACAGCAAACTTCCTATTCATACGTATCAAAACATGCATGCATCAAAGTTGTAGCAACCTGTTCTGGGGGTATTATTTCGGGAACGCAGCCAGCGTCTTGGAAAGTTTCAGCTCGGGAGAAGTTTAGGCAGCGTATATCAGTCACTCGGAGATAGGGGTCGTCGGCAGGAACAGGGATGGGCTTACAGCGCGGGTCGAGTTGCCCCTCGGGCTCGCAACAGTACTGTCTCCTCTGCAGATAGTCCCCTGGAATTATTTACACCTCGTTCACTAGGTCACTTTATATTGTTTTCGCGACCTACTTCCCTGTTTGGCGTGGTGAAATGGGACGGCAAGCCAGAGACGGGCGCAGAAACTATCTGTTTAATTAAATA
This sequence comes from Pectinophora gossypiella, assembly GCF_024362695.1. Classification (NCBI taxonomy): domain Eukaryota; kingdom Metazoa; phylum Arthropoda; class Insecta; order Lepidoptera; family Gelechiidae; genus Pectinophora; species Pectinophora gossypiella. The sequence goes on along the minus strand of NC_065413.1, from coordinate 11,844,497 downwards.
CGTTTACAATGTTGTCAAAGTTATCCTAGATTCAAGTTGACAAGGAACCTTCAATGTTTATTATGAGGCTTTTTGGACCTCATTTATTTCGCCGTGACATATTGTAGATTTTCCTCAGATGACATTACCTACTTGGTCGGACTGGACCTTAGATGGAAAAAAAAATATGGATATGATAAAAAAGCGTCACCAGCCAAAAAGCCACGAGGATAGTGAAGATGTTGCTTTTAGGGAATCAAATAGATACTAGATGATACTTACTGGGCCCATTTAACGCGCTGACATCCAGATGGATAAACTCGAGGTAGTGGTAGGCTGCGATGGTTAAGGAATGCTTGTCTTCCACGCGTCCGTCAGTCTGTAGCGCCGTCCGCACTCGCCGTGCTGATGGCAAATCCTTGTTGTTTTGGTCTTTGCGGATGTCTTTATCTATGAAATGCACGTTTATCAATCAACCAAGTGCTGTGCAGCACAAATATCGCCGATTTAATTTATTTAACAGATCATCATCTTCCTAGCGTTAATCCGTTTTTCACAGGGGTCCGATTACCTAATCAGAAGATTTGACAGGTCGGGATTTTTAATGATGCGACTGCCTGTCTGGCTCCTTTTAATTAATTGAACAGATATAATTTGGGAATCACAAATAATTATCTTCTTCGCTAAGTTATAAATAACTTCCAAGTTACATAAGAAGACTCCGAAATAGAAACAGGAGTACACTTGAAAATAAAATATGACCGAGATCGCTAATTTTGAGAAAGACATCTTGGAAATTCTTGAAGTGTCTGTAGACTTTTTATTTCTAAATTAAGGATTCTTAACGGAAAACAGAACGCATTAATAGCAATGATCTACTATAATAATATTCTTCTTTAGTGTGGGTTGTGTGGTGAATTACCTATCAACCTCATCAACCGTGTGTCTGGGTTATTAATGAGCCGCCAAAGGCTCCTAACGTGACTCATGTAACAACTACGTACTTACATCAGTAAGTAATAACCGGGATCAACGGCTTAACGTGTCTTCCGAAGTACAGATCATTTTACTTTTTGGTCAATGAGGTGATCAGCCTGCATTGTCCTAACCAAACTAGGGATCACAAAGTGATTTGTCCCCACCGGGATTCGATCCCAGGCCGGAGGTCGTGAACCCAACGCTCAACCACGGAGGCTATTATATTATAATATCACGTAGTATGACAAAATTGTGATATAATAAAATCCTTATTTATATTGGAGGTAGTATTTATTACCTTTGTCTATAAATTATTCTTCAGTAGTGAAAGACTTTTATTAAATGGACGTATCTGCGTCTTGAATAAATTATCTCTACGTATATATATGTATAAATGATAACCACCAAAAAAGCAGCATGCACAATGCTGCACCGACAAGAGCGTGGCTCTTAAATTGATGATGATGATAATGATAAGCAGCAAGCGTCACAGTCTTTATGTCAAAATAGGTATATTTAATTAATTCTATATAGTATCTAATATTGATTGGAGTCCACAGAATCATAAATCGTATGAAAATAACTTGCAATTCTCTCCTATACATTGAATATTTTTAGATTTTCTACGTATTTTTGTCTAGGTTTATAGTCTGATTGGTCTTAAAATCTCGATCTTGATTAAAATGTGTGAGGAATGATACGACAGATCTTCCTCTATTTATATTCAGTAGAAAAAGAACAGAACGTAGCGTAAGATATAATAAGAATATAAATATATTTTTTCCTCTTCAAGTTTCGAATCTAAATATTATGAAAAAGTAAAATAAGAAATGAAATATTTATGTAGCAGGCACGTTTCATCTCTTCGTCTCGTCTAACTTTTCCTCTCTTCTACATTTTAAATTATTACGCGTGAATTAAAAAATAAACACTTAATCATATTGTGATTATCATAAAAACATTGGGTCCAATTTATGAATTAACTATTTATAACCGAATTATGAATTTAAATTGTGAGGAGCTCGGTGGTGCAGCGGTAAACGCGCTCGGTCTACGATTGTTGAAGTTAAGCAACTTTCGCAAAGGCCGGTCATAGGATGGGTGACCACAAAAAAAAAGTTTTTATCTCGAGTTCCTCCGTGCTTCGAAAGGCACGTTAAGCCGTTGGTCCCGGCTGCATTAGCAGTCGTTAATAACCACCTATCCGCACTGGGCCCGTGTGGTGGTTTAAGGCCCGATCTCCCTATCCATCCATAGGGAAGGCCCGTGTCCCAGCAGTGGGGACGTTAATGAGCTGGTGATGATGATGAACCAAATTATGAATTAAGTATTTTTTTAAGCACTTTGTGAAAATAATTGATCAGAAATATTATCTCAAGCTTACAACTACATCCTAATTGGGGTAGTCAGGGGTAAATTGATCAAGAGTTGAACTAAGCACCCACGCCGTATCACCGTCTATAATGGTCCAAGCAACCTCATAATATTAATTAATAACTCTTTGGTGTAAGCCCAGTACCGGGGTATGAACCGGCGCTCCCCGTTTGAGTACCAAGTCCATGAATCACAGCGACTAAGCAGTGACTAAGCTCTTTTCAACATCGATTAAAAATAGGATTTTTAATTAAAGCACATAATAACGGGTTCTTACCGCGTTTAAATGGGGATATGAGACTCCTGAACGCGGTAAGAACCCGTTATTATGTGCTTTAATTATGATAATAACCGCGTAAACTTAAAACAATGCATAGGATTTTTAATCGATGTTATTTTTTTCTGTTTTTAATTAGCTCTACATTGCTAAATACTTACTGTCATTTCCATAATCTACTTTGAGTAGCCTCAAATAAGGTCCTTTAGCTGATCCTTTGGAGGGGTATTTGAAGTTGTTGCACGTCCCATCAATCCTCCTGCCTTCGTGAGGGGTGCATGGTTTTACATCTATTGTGCACACCCTGTTAACCGTAGAATAGTTTATTATGTAAACCACAAAAACAATATTTGTGGTATGGTGACCTTGGACACAAAACTTAAGGTCCCAAGGTTAGTTGCACATCGGGTATATCATCGTATTATCTAATCTGAATAATCCCTCAAAGTTATCGTTACGATGTCACTAACACTCTGTTCGTAGGTACTAGTACCAACATCTGAAGATGTAATATAAAAAAGGTATATGTGTGTCGTAGGTTTTACCTAAAAAAACTTTTTTTTTGGTAGTAAATGTTGTCTTTCCATTTGATGAATGTATATTAAATAAATATCGTTTCACTAGTTATAAGTTTTAGATGTCTTTGATATAATAAATATATATTTGAGGCGAAAGTACTAAGTCGCTAGAATGCTCATTGGATAGACTTAATATTATGTAAATGAAGGTGCCCGTGACATTCGGTAAAGAAATTGCTAATAATTTTCCAAGATTTTATGTCCTTATTCTAAAAAAATATCACCTTCATTTTCTTGTAAATTTCAAAATACGTAGGTACTAATAAATCGGCCTAAAGTTATATTTTCCAATAACAATGACGTCATAAAAACAAAACGAAAGACGGACTGAAAACTCTTTTATTCAAATGGGAAAGACAACAACATAAGTACACAACTATAATATTTTCAGTTGGGCTAGTCAGGTAGAGGTACATAAGTACATACATACATACACTGACGCCCATCTCCCATCCGGGGTAAGCAGAGAGTATGAAATTCCATTTGCTTGCTTCCATCCTGAGACACGTCTCTCTCTCTCTGTCTGACTCTGTCTCTCTCTCTCTCTCACACACACACACACACACACACACAAACAGGTATATCCATCGTAAAATGAACTAAGTAGTTACCCACGTAGCCGAGCTTGCTGTTAGACCAATGTAATAATAGGTGGTGAACCGTACCGCAAGTTGGAAAGCTGAACAAGTAAAATGTAGAAATACCTATGTTTTGAACTTTGAGAACAGAGTTGTATCTACAATCGGGTAGTTTTCTAGATACACTGATTACTAAATAAAGACATATCTAAATGTGACAAAAAACGTTATCTTTTTTCTATTTAATTTATTTATGAATTTTAATAAAGAAAAATGTAATAATGTAATTTATTTTATTCTTATTTTTATAATAAGTGCGATATTTTGTCACTTTTTCTATGACGGTCCAGATTGCTTTTTCATACAAATTCCATAATAATTTCGTGTTCTGACGTTGTAAAAAGTAACTGATTTAGCTAGTTGGAAACTACCCTATACTTGTATAATACAAGGTGCGAAAAAAAAGTTCTAAAGAAACTCACTTTGTGGCATTCTTGCTTCGCAAATCCTTAGCCAGCGCGTCCTCCTCTATCTCCCCACTATACCTGTCAAAGGGAACGCCATTCACGCGTATAAATATCCAACTAAATATTAAAACGTGAAATAAATAATTCATTTTAGGCCACTGAATTGGACGTGCGACTAAAGCGTATCCTTTGAGCAACTACGGCAAATGTTCGCCAAAGGACGAACCATTACCCAATTCATTCGACGAAATCGGATTTTCGTAAAACTAATGAGTAATATGTTCCTGTCGTAATTTAAAAACGAAGAAATACGACATTGTAATAAACGATTCGGTTAAACATGAATATGCATACCTAGTGTTTGAAAAATCTTACTTTTGTATGCAGAGTTTATGATTTTCTTGACAAATTAATTTTACTCCCAGAAAAAACATAAAAACAACATCATTACCACAAAAAAATAAACTTCGTCCAGTGTATATTTTGTCGTAGCAATAAAAATGTCAATTATTCAGCAACTTTTAAAATGGACTAAGTTTTATTTACATCGTCGAGTGTTCCCGGACCGCGATGTATCTCTGAGAAAAAACTTTTAATGAGTTTCTGTGTTTCTTTGCTCCCAGGGTAATGACTCAATGTGGTGGACATCTCAATGTGACTCAACGACTAACTTGTACGGATGAGAATATAAAGTCAAGAGAGGAAATTTAAGTTAGACGGTTTGAAAATCGTGACAGAAGACGTCTCCCGATGTTTATTTTTGAGTTTTTGCTGGAGTAAAGTGTGAGTCTAAAGGTTAACAAGTACCTATCAAGAATGCCTCTTAAAGGCAAAAATTAAGTATAAACTTCTTGAAAGTTGCAGAGCATACTTGACTTGAGGCTCAGGGCATTGTCGGAAATATAGGATCAATATAGATAAATAATGCTGAAGAAAGTACTTCAAGTCTTTCTCAACGTCGTCGCGTTGGGATCTGGAGACTTGAAGTATTTACTGGCTGTGAGCTGATTATTTGTCTCATTGACTGAAGTAATGAGACTCGATAAGTTCCACAATGTGTAGGTATATTTGGGTACTCTTCGACGTATTAATTAACTAAATAGTTATTGAGTACATAATGTATTTTTATAGTGTCAACAAATCCTTTAACTTAAGGAATAAATCTATTCAATATAATAATATAATTACGTATATAAATATTTGCACATCTGCTCGCAGGTTGAATACATGTACTTTTTTACTTAGAATAAGATCTTAAAGTTTTGTATTCTTGGAAATAAATGATTGATTATGATGAAGATTACGCGACTTTGGAGATAAACTTCCAGAACCTAAGGTCAATGGTTTTGACACGTAAAATGGTGACCGACGTCGTCTTCCCAATATTGAGAAGATGTCGGTCTTCCAACGGTCAGTGTTGTATAAGATAATTCCTAATGTACTCAAAATTGGGAACAATAATCATTGATCTGAATATTATCCGGCTCACGAGACGAGAGGGCAGCGAAACACGATGGGCAGACATCATTTATAAAGATCTAAATACATATAAAATTTAAAAATAGGAGAAGTGATGTGGACGAAGAAGACCAGGAAAGACGACCCCGTCTCCGCGTCTTTGAAACCTTTGGCTCTTTCCTTTTTAAACTGCTCTTCTTTTTGCGTAAAGATAGGATGTACTTAACCTAAATTACGTATGTGTTTCAGTAATAATAATTATATAATTGGTAAAACTTTTTTTATAGTCGCATTGACCTAAGTGGCGTGTTTAAGCCAATAGCGGATCGAATTAATCGGATGTGGTCACGCATGCGTTGTCTCGGTCAGTGCAAATGTGCGAAATTACCGTTTAGAAAATGGTTCTTGCGAAACCAAAGAAAAGTATTTCATATTACATACACCTACACTTTATAACTTGGCCTTGATAATACAATTAACTTTTGTTTTCATTGTACCGAAATCCTTGCCGTCACTGTCAATAAAATTTAAATCCATACTAATATTAATAAATGAAAAAGTGTATGTGTGTGTGCGTATTTCTTTGTTTGTCCGACTTTTACGGCAAAACGGAGCGATGGATTGCCGTGATTTTTTAAGTGGAGATAGTTGAAGGAATGGAGAGTGACATAGGCTACTTTTTGTCTCTTTCTAAACCCCCACTTCTCTAAAATAGGGCGTGGCAGTTTGTATGGTGCATTCTGCAATTTTTAAGATTAAAAGCTAAAAAATGGTATGCAGATTATTTGTGACTAACCGAAAAATCGTGCCGCAGCCCGTTCAAAGAGGGGGTGAAATTTTACATGGGACTTTTCGGATTTTTCAAGGTAGGAAGCTAAAACTTGGTACATTAGAAAAGGGGAACCGTGTTGCCCCGGATTTAACGCGAGTGAAGCCGCGGGCAAAAGCCAGTAAGTAAATAATTTCTTTAATGGTGAAACATTGTTGGTAATTAGGTAAAGGTTTGCCGAGGTAAATCAAGCTAGCTCCAAGCTCGTATCGCAGCGAGTCGAGTGTCCCTTTTATGTATATGTAATATTTTTTATTCTATGACAACAGAAGGGAAAATAATAATGAAAAAGTAGGTAAGTACTAAAGTAAAGTAATGTTAGTACCTACTCAATATTCTAGATAACTGGCGCTGGCGGATGTCGGCTTAATGACGATACACAAGTCATCATCATCAATTTAAGAGACACGCTCGACAAGAGCAGCGTTTTCCATGCTAATATTAGGGAAAAATAGGCCAGTACACAAGACACACAAGGGATACACAAGTAGATCGAAAGAATTTCGCATGGACAGGCGGTGTAATGGTTAACACGCTGGTCCGGGTTTGACAAGAGCTGCAGGTTCAAACCCGTCAGATTCAGATTTCTTTTCGATTTAAGTTTTCTCTTTGTAAGTAGGTACTAGTTTAAATTGATTTTTTAGAGAATGATTTAAAGTATCCACTTTAAATAATTTCAGTTGAACGTGGATAAAGTCTAATTGAAGCTACTTATAAAAAATCTAACTTTTACCGATGAATCCTCTTGGGCATAAATAAAATCCAGCCCCAAATTCATTTGGTGTTATAAAAGTAAATGGCCTATTAAAATAATAAATGTAAGTATTAAGAAAATGTTTCATTAATTCAATTTTCAATATAGTCTATTGACGACGATTTCGAATTCATCGCTCCTGTTTAGAACATAAATTTTATAATGAAAAAAAAAAAAATGGGCTCACGCCTGTTACTCGTATTATTATCAGGGTAGACCCGTCATCAGTCAGCCATTATTGAAATGTTTGGTTCTCTACCGAAAGATACGTGTAACAAAAAATAAATATAATAAATAATTATAAGTAAGGTATTTATAACCAGACTAAATCCATTTCAAAACTAATAAAAAACCGGGCAAATGCGAGTCGGACCCGCGCACCGAGGGTTCCGTACCCAGAAAAGTTCACAACTAGGGGGTTAAAAAAGCCACATCGAAGCAATTCATCTAAAAAAGCAATATTGCAATTTGACAGTTCCGCATACAAAAGTAAGTGCGCAATGCACACAAATGTCAAGTTGCAATATTGTTTTCTTAGATGAATTGCTTTGATGAGGCCTTTTTAACCCCCCTGCGCGCCATTTAAAACAACCTGCCAAGTAGCAAAAAGACTAGCGTCAAAATGGCGGGACCTATTGCTTTAACGTAAAATTCCATAGTACTGATACCTTTCTCTTTCAAAACAATACTACACTTACACTTAAACTGTCGTCTCGCCATGTTGACGTAAAAAAAATATTTCCGTTACAAAAATACAAGGTAATATTTGGAGAGGTTAGAGCCTAAACTAGAATACCGTGTTTTAAGACTGACGGACGTACTTAACATTAAGCGAAACCAATTGGTTTCGCCATTATAAAGCTAATAGGAGAAGACATCTTATTGTGAAACCTAAGAGAGACGAGTAAACGATTAAACGGTATTTTGACCGGACAGTATAAGGGTTCCTTTATACCATCTCAGTGCGGAATCCTGAAAACGATATCAAATGGAAGGGATTATATTTTTCCCTCGGGTAACCTGCACGTCATCATTGCAAGTAGCTATTTAGAAAGAAAGAAAGAAAGAAAGAAACGTTTATTATAAAGGGACACCACAGTTACAAATATAAAACAAATATATAATTTAAAACACGGAGTAACACACAACTTACAATCAAACAAAACACATAATAAAAACAACATACACGAGAAATACAAATAATTGAGTGTATGGACTGGTCAACGATGGTGGTGGTGTCCTTTATAAAAGGGCCTCACTCAGCATAAGCCGCGGCGCGAGCCACGACGCTGGTATTCTGTGGACCCTGCTAAGTGAGGCACGGAAGCCGTGTCTCCCACAGATACAACTTGAATGGATACATAATAATATTTATTACTTATACTTACTATGAAAACAAAGTAGTTTACAAAAACATATATTAAAAGCGTGTGTGTGTGTGCAGTGTATCTACAAATACATGAAAGAAATACAATAATACTTACAAAACAATACATATAAAACGATGAAATAAACAAATAAATAAAGTTAGAAATGTTAGAATGTGTTTCAAGTTAGTGTGCGTGCGGATTTGAACGAAAGAACGTAGCCGTAGGCAGTATACGTTGCAACCCAAACTGGTTTGGCCGGAGTAAAAAAAGAAAAACTACCGTTAGCGGGCTTACTACGTCAACATTTTTATCAAACGCATTACGTCAGTTTCAACCGCCACTGCCGTCCGAGTGCAACGTTCATTACGTAATCAGCTTGTACAAAAACCCGTCGCGAATGTTTTTTTTTGTGGATTTAAAAGTGCTGGGAATAAAAAATATAATTAATTGATTGATAATAAAAAACATTTAACGAATCAGTGACCATAATAACAATAAAAAATAACAAATAACCCCCAATGAATAGACTAGACGCATATTTGTGTACCGCCTACTAGTGTATTTTCAATGAGTAGCTGTGTGCCTGTTAGAGCTATATTGCCGTCGCATCCGCGTCGCAAGTTAGACTCCGCCATCGTGTCGTATCTGGACCACAGAGGTAGGTTTGACTGATTATTTGACTGATTATTAAGAACTCTTTTGTACTCGCAGAAGATGTTGCTTGAAATGAAGTTTAAAATTATTGATGGTTTTCAGACTACGAATTGGTGGCGGCAGATCGTTCCAACACTTGGATGCGGCGAACCGAAAACTTCCGCGAAAGGCAACAGTACGATGGCGCGGCACTGCTAGTGAGTAGATCGTCGAGCGTGTTTGATATGACTGAACGTCACGGGACCACACCAGTTTTTTAGCAAGATAGGATGGTATACTATATTTTACAACTCCGAATAGAAGCGTAGCGAGATGCAGATGTCTTCGAGCATTCATTTTCACAATATTTGCATTATTTAAGAACGGCGTAACGTGCGTGCGGGGAGGTATTTTAAAGCAAAATCTTGCACACGCATTTTGCACCCTCTGAATCAACTTCCGTGACCGTGCAAGGAGCCGAGGACCGTAAACGACATCCATATAATTGAATTTGGACAGAACAAGGGAATCGCAGAGCTTTATACGAGTGCCAGTATTGATGAACTGTCTAATTAGATATAAGGTTTTGAGCCGATAGAAGCAATTAGCAGCTGTATTAACTATGTATTTTTCAAATCTCAATTCCTCATCCATAAGAAGACCAAGGTTTCGTGCTTCTGTAACCCGCTCCACTGTTTCGCCCCTGATGTTCACATTCACTCCGTAACTTGATATTCTGCTTATCTGCTGTTTTGACCCTAATATCATATATTTGGTTTTACTTCCGTTGAGAACTAGTGAATTTTTCTCAGACCAGGAAGTAATACGCTCAAGATCATTATTCAATTTGGCCACAGCTAAATGTGTCTCACTTGGTTTGCATGAAATGTAAACTTGTAAATCGTCGGCATATATATGATACTTGCAATCATGGATGTGTGTTACTACATCGGCACTATATATAATAAAAAGCAGTGGGCCCAGTATAGATCCTTGTGGGACCCCACGAGTAACGGTTTTCGTTTGGGAAACCTGAGATTATTTCAAATTAAGATTATCTTCGTCTTGAATGAATTCCGTAGATTATATCTCCCAATATAAAATACCTCGTTAGTTAATAGTAGGGATGTGCTTGTTACAGCAACAGTAGCAACTGTTCTGTACTAACTTAAGGTACTTACGCCATTTTTTGACAACTGGTCATTATATTTTTGCTTTATGAATTGTGACCAAAAGATTAATCATCATCATTATCAGCACATTAACGTCCCCACTGCTGGGGTACGGGCCTTCTCTATGGATAGATAGGCAGATCGGGCCTTAAGCCATCACGCGGGCCCAGTGCGGATTTACCAAAACCAAAAGATTATTTACATATTAGTTTAAGGTTACTACTATATTAAAACCTACTACCTACCAGCTAGCTACTAGTTATAGCGAAGAGAAATATTTAAAACATTTCACTTTCTTGATCCTTAATTTTTTTCCGTTGTCTGTTACAACACGAATCTCATTGAGAAAACAACCAAGTTGACTCAGTCAGCCTCAGAGGACACGAAGTATTACGTAGAATACGAGTTAGTATCAGTGACAAACTGAAATAGCTACATGAGTACCACTCGTTACCTCTCTAGTGCAACAGAGTGGCTAGTTTATTCGATTGTATGAATAGATCCCCTGGCACCCCCAGGAGCAGTGCTGTCATAAAAACGAATGAATCCTTCTTCCAAGACCCGCTTTCATTTTGTTTTGCTATACAACTCTTCTTGCTAATTCCGTTGAAAGATAGCCTTGAGTAAATTCGTTTAGTTTACTATGGTTAAAGGTCTGCGTACACAACGTTCATATTGCGAGAGCACTCTCTCGCAATATGAACGTTGTGTACGCTTGTACATTATAGTGTACATTATACGCAAAAATCCCGTTTCAGCCACTGTCTTTTTTTTAAATAATATAGGTGATATAGGCTCGCGTTGACCTCAATCTCACCTGATGGTAAGTGTCGACGTAGTCTAGGGTGGATCATGCTTAACAAGCAAATGCCTATTCAATCTTGTGTATGCGGAGATCTTAAACGAACTTAAACAGATAAGTTTCGCTTCCCACTATTAGGCACTACTGTATTATTGATAAATAAGTTCTGTACTTAAAGAGCTATCATCATCCTGGGCATAGGCCTCCCCTAAGGATCTCCACGACGTTCGGTCCTGGGCTGCCCGCATCCAGCGGCAGAGAGCTATCATTTACTTACAAATAAATGGTGAAACACAGCCCTAATTGCTACGAATAAACCTAATTGTGACAGTGTAATAGTATCTTTCAGCCACCACCAGTTTTATGTCGAGTCGAAGCTTATCTTTGTTCATAAAAAAATGTACAAGGAAAATATTGAAAGTTCGGATAACTTCGGTTACTTACGAGTATTATGTAATTTTTTATATTTATTAACCTCATTCAAAAAAGAGAAAATTCTCTATCCAGTTGTGTTTCTTCAGGAATATTTAATTCGATTTTATAATCTTGAATCGATTGCAGTTAATAATTTTACATCTGTGAAACATAGCACCGTGTAAATACAAATTGATGCTAATTCCTGCAAACGCCATAATATAATTTTAGTTTAAGTTATACCTGTCATTTTCTCATCCGCCGAAAAGGAAAGAGACAGATGATTGTTTTTTTACGGGGTTTGACTGTTTAATTACCATTTGTTCATACATACAAGATCAAAGAAATAAGGGAGATATGCCCTTAGCACTCACGTTACGTTGTAAACTCACGACGGCGTGTGAAGCGACCGCACCGAGACATTTTGCGCTGGACTGCTACACCGACTTACCTGCCGCTCATTGCGTAGTAACATACACGGTGGCGCGATAACTCTAGCCATAGAGGCAACCAATCAGCTCGCGACACCAAACACTTCAGGATCCCGATACCGACCCCGCCGGCGTGGTCGACGATTTCCCTCAATCAGCGCTTATCGCTATCGACCCACTAGGGTCGATTAATTTTTTCAAATATTTTTCCTCTCAGACGATGCCCTGAGCCGAGGTTCGCGCCCAACTGGGCACCGTCAGGTCTGTTGTCTTAAACTTTGTACCGGGTGAGAGCCTTCAACGTTCCCCATTTGTAGTTAAGTAGTTAATGCCATCAGCATCAGCGGCAAATCTACAATAAGTCACTTAAATAAAAGGTGGCGCGATACCAAAGAAGCAACAATGAATAATGTGGGAAGTTTTATAACACGATCGTTGCTTCAAATAATATGCTCGTTTCGTGCATATTTCGGTCCCATCGACTATGCTCACCCGGCATCTCTCTATAATAAGAACTCTGTGATCCATTCATACTCAAACTCATGCCTATTTCCCATGGGGGTAAAAGACTATGGAATTTCATTTGCTGTCATCCTCTCTTGCTTTCTCTTTGCTTCCACATTCATGAATCGTTTCATACACGCACGCCGCCGGTTCAAACTTAACCATATTAAACATTCTTTCTTCTTCCTTTATGTTTTCCAACTAAATATTAATGTGTGTATATTTTAACGTTGTAAATGTATTTGTGTGTCGTAGGTTTTACTTAAATAAACGTCATTATTATTATTTTTTTTTTAAATATTCCCAATAACTATTACCATTTGTAATGAACTAAATATTTTGTCTCTTTCGAAAATTCCATCCCTTTAGTTGACCCGGTTGTACATAATACTAGCACTAAATCATTAGTAGGGTTGGTACTTACCTGCTATGTATTCATCTGTATTGCTTAAAACGTCACTTGGTTTCGCAGCGGACAAGCGAAGTGCAGCCAACTGCATCGCCCACTAAAGCGACGTCTTTAGAAGTAATTCTGCGCACGACATCGCTTTAAAGGGTTTTTGGGTACGTCCTTTCATTCGGACGTTCGATTTGAACGCTTTACTGGAAGTGGTTTTGTATCTTCTACGCTATTTCAGCTGTTCATATTCCCAGACATGTTGTAAAAACCGTTAAAAGGAAACCGAGACGGTGTCCTTTTTTACAAACGTAGTCTTTTTCTATCGTATGGGTTATAAGGTGGATTACCAACCTCATCAACCCTGGTGTCAGGGTTGTTATTGAGCCGCCAAAGGCCTGACACACATGTAACGACTGCGTACTTACATCAGTAAGTAATCACGGGGACCAACGGCTTCACGTGCCTTCTGAGGAACGGATCATCCTACTTTCGGACAGTCAGGTGATAAGACTGCACTGTCATATCCAAACCAGAGTTCATAGAGCGATTTTTGTGATACGTGCCCATCGGGATTCGAACCCGGGACCTCCGGATCATGAGACCACGGAAACCGTTCTATAACATAATGAATGACGATTAGAATTATAGGCGATAGGCTGATCACCTGTCACCATGGCACCCCGATGTCGACCCCGCCGGCGTGGTCGACGATTTCCCTCATTCAGCGTTTATCTTTATCGGATCACTAAGGTTGAATATTTCTTTCAAATATAACCCTCTCAGCCCTGAGTCGAGGTTTGCGCCCAAGTGCACCCTCAGACATGTTGTCTTAAGTTTTTGTACCGGGTGAAAACGTTTAGCACTCACCATTTGTCCGGCCAAGTAGTTAATTCCATCTGCACGGCACACCTAGAATAGGTCACGTCAAAAACAATGTCAACATGGCATACGGTTGAGAAAACGGTTGGTAAAATGACAGGAAGTTGTTATCTGAATCTGCGCACTAGATTAGGAAATACGGGAGTAGGTAGGTTATATGGAATATCCATACAAAATAACTACCGTGTGCCGCACGTAACTGCGGTCTAGACAGACAGTTAATACTCCTTAGCGGCTAACGGCCATTTAGACTGAAGTAACACCCAGAGGGGGTGAGGTAAATCTAGCTCGGCGCCCGATTCGAATTGGTGCGGGGCAGAGCGTTCCCCACGCAGTATTATTCTTTATTCTATGGTTGTGCTGTTGTGGTTTAACGCGAACATTTTATTCTGTACCTATACGCATGTGCAAAAATTGCAAGTAAGCAATTTGATTAAAGTAAGTAAGTACCTACTTCTCTTTGAACAATACGAAAATAGAATATATTTTTTCTTCAATCCTGTTTTACTATGCTTTTAACCTTCTTTTAAGTTGAGACGGGATTCAGACACATAATGGCTCTTTCCTTTATCGTTTGTTTCAGAATATGTAGGTAGATTAATTTTATAAAAAAGCTTTCTCTTAGCTCGAGTCGCTCGGCTTCCGTGAAATCTACATTTTCCTTCCATCCATCCATTTCCTTATTATAAATGAAGACTATAAAAACAGGAGGTATTTGAAAATGTTTCATTTGCAAGGCTCCTATAATAATATTAATTAAATTGCCGTTTGAATTATTACGTTTCTTATTTTTTTTAGGTTTATTACGATCTGACCTGACAGAGGGCAGCAGTAACTGTCAGTACTATTCAGAGGCGGAGGACAGGAGTACGGCTTTGAAATATACTACTCTAGGCACCATCCCACTCGCGTCAGACAGAGTACTGCGGGGCAGACAGAAGGCAAGAGGGAAACCACTGGTCTATTTTTCCCTAAAAAAGTAGCATGGAGAATGCTACACCGACAAGAGCATGGCTCTTAAATTAGTGATGATGAGTACGATCTACTCTAAACCGGCGTGCGTGTATGAAATGATTGATGAATGTGGAGGAAGCAAGAGAAGCATGTCAGGATCGAAGCAAATGGAATTCCATTGTCTTTGCTTACCCTGGTGGGAAAAAGGCGGGAGTTTATGTATGTATGTATGCTTTAGATGTGCTTTTAAACTAAACTACAATTAGTATAAGTAGATTGTTATACAAAAAAAAAAACAATGCGTTCGCCTTGGTCTTTGGGATGATCTCGAGAACTACTAAATTGTGCTTGCGGTTTATAGATTTCTCCAAACTCCATTACTAACCTCTATAGGGTAAAAATCTCCATACTACTACTACTAATGGGAAAGTACATTTGTCTCTGTTTGTTTGTAAGTCCTTCAAGGCAAAGTGGAGCGATGAATTGACGTGATTTTTTAAGTGAAGTTAGTTGAAGGGATGGAGAGTGACATAGGCTACGTTTTGTCTCTTTCTAATCCACCTCTTTCCTAAAATCGGGAGTGGAAGTTTGTATGGAGCATTCATCAATTTTCAAGACACGAAGATAAAAATTGGCATGCCGACTAGTGACTTCTGCGGACTACTTAGTGACCAACAAAAATCGTGCATATTTTTTTTTTAAAACTGCCCCAACCCCTTCAAAGAGGGGGTGAAATGGGACTTTTATGAGTGTTCATTATAGGAAGCTAAAAATTGGTATATAAGGAAAGAGAATTTAACGCGAGCGAAGCCGCGGGTAAAAACTAGTACATTCATAAAAACAAAATGTATAAGGCAAAGCCGCGTCGATAAGCTAGTTTTATATTCATGTGTAATGGAATATCTTAATATGATTGTCTAATAAGTAGGTAAGTATATAAACATTTCATCCTAGTAAAATATGTTCGCTTTTGGCGACATTACCTCACAAAAACAAATAAGACTAGAATAATTTCGTAGAAATTAGGTAGGTATAGTCGGTAGGGTTTAGGTTTATTACGAAGTAGACAAAATACTAAATTCATATTTCGTAATTCATATTGAGTTAGTAACTATAAGGCTTATACACACACATGCAGACACTAACTCATTAAAAGACGTCTGAAGCCTAGCGAAAATTCAATGAAATAATACCAAGCTACTATGCTAGTCTGGAAGGTATCCGGCACTAGATTATGACCCCGATTCTTGCAGACACCTCCTAATTTTATTTTAAGTTATACCTGTCAGTTTCTTATCTGCCGAAAAGGAAAGGGACGGATAATTGACATCTGTTCTTTTTAAAATGAATGAATAACCTGGACGAATAAAATAGGCATCTCGCTGATGTGCAACCCGTTAGACTTGTGCTATCAAATCAATTCTGTCGGCTTATTCATCATCTCATAGCTTTCCCTTTCACACACCCTAGCATTCCATTTCATTCAGCGTACTATTCCTATAGTTATTCTGCTCTAAGTCTGTCCTCAGATAGACACATTCTGACATAACACAGTTTCTTTAAAAAAGCACTTAACAATATTTATTACTAAATGACTTTACAAAAAATAATTACTTCTGAGACACAGGAGGATATAGTCAAGGCACTGAATCAAACAAATCAAATCATTTATTTTGCAAAATAAACAGTTACAAACCATGCAAAAATAGTTTAAGTAGTACATAAGACTTCAAGTATCAATAAACAATATAACAATAGTAGCTACTTGATTTAATTAACAATACTATTGTTACGCTTTTAGATTAACAAATATGAGATTAAAATTAACTACAAAATTAATAAGAAAATAAACAGTATAATAATAACATGTCCTAAACAACAGCAGTCCATATTGCTTGTATTATTTCAATATTATCTGATTACCTATCACTATACGGTTTATACTATAATTTTAAGGTGAAGGTGTATTTAAGGTTAAAATGGTGCTTAATCAAATTCAAATTCATTTATTCGTCAACATAGGTAAAAGAGTTGTTACAATATAATATATGTCGCACTATGTCGCACCATTGCCGTAATCATTGCTTACTATTAATGCCGTTTAGTGCCTATCACCAGATATTTGCTTGCAACATGACAGACGTCCTAATCTAATTCTATGTTCTCTATGAAACCATATTTGTATGAAAATACTGCAACGCAGTTTTTATTTAGGTAACCTTTGGAAGATTGACTTCAGTCGTATAGACAGCTCTGTTGGAGCCAGTTACTAATCAAGCGCACCACATCTATCTATTGCTAATGTTAACCTTATCAGTTTATCCATTAGTGGAATTGAACGGGGACCGAATAATCAGTATGCTAATTGCGTTCTATTCACGAGCACTTTGAGATATATCTGGATGTAGGTAATGCTTCGATGTATTGAAAAGGAGATATCTAGGCAAATATAATCATTAGAGAGCCATTGTAATCGGATAATCATCATAGCAACTCATGCTCGTTATCCCTATTAAAATAGATAGAAGCTTGAAACTAATATTATGAAAACTAACTAATGATAATCAGTTAATACAGGGTGTTAGTGACATCGTTACGAAAACTTTGAGGGATGATTTAGACCATGATTCTGAGTTGATTTCAAATGGAATTTTCCGTTGCAAAAGTATGAAACTGATAATAATTGAAAAAGAAACACTAAAATTTTCTCAGAATTATGGTCTGATTCATCTTCCTTAGTATTCGTTACGATATCACTAACACCCGCTTACCTTAGCGGTCCGCTTACCTATCCTGAAATTCGACATGTCCGGTTTATTTTACAAAAGCGACTGCCTGTCTGACTTTCAAACTCGCGAACGGAAACCCAGCCCAATACAATATTTGTATACAGGTTGTTAGTGACATCGTAACGAAAACTTTGAGAGATGATTCAGGCCATAATTCTGAGTTGATATCAAGTGGAATTTTCCGTCGCAAAAGTATAGAATTGCGAATAATTTAAAAAAACTAAAAAAGTAACATGAATTTTGCGACGGAAAATTCCACTTGATACCATCTCAGAAACATGGTCTGAATCATCCTTCGAAGTTTTCGTTACGATGTCACTAACACCCTGTATACAGGTTAGGTCACAAACGTCAGAAACGCATTTCTCGGAAATGTGGGTTTCATGTTTTCAATGTTTTCCTTTATCGCCGAGCGCGTGATTATTTATGAACCAAACGAAAACAAATTTGAATTTGAACCTGTCACGTCATTGTGAGTGTCAAGCGGCCTTCTAACTGGGCTACAGCGTCCAATCACCTATATTTATAATGTAAAAACTTATCAATATTATAAAAGATCCGCTCAAATCCAGCACAAAAACAAAAATAGCCTCGTCTCCATATATCGAAAAAAATCCCGTTGGTAATTCTAATTCGAAACAACAATCAATAAAGCTTTGAACAGTGCGGAGTAAATAATAGTACGGCTTACCTAAAATCCGGGGAAGGCCGGATTTTTCCTTTAAAAAAGCACGTGGCTTTAAGCGCATTATTCTGACCTTACAGACCGTAGCTCTACTTTTAGGCAAGATTAACTCTAATCTGGGTTTTTAACGTGCTCTCTCCACCCAATATATCATTTAGATTAAAAAGATTACGGTTTATATCACCACTAGTCCGCACTTAGTGTTTACGGCTATCTACATTTTCTTCTACTCCATTTGCGAGGAAATTGTTTGGAAAAGTCTCTCAAATTAACTGGGAAAAGTGTTGTTTTTTAGTGATGATAATTACTTCGAGTACTTACAGTGAAACAAATAATTATTGTGAATTGGGTCGTATACTAGATTCAAGATAAATTATGAAATTCTGAATACTAAATAAGGACAGACCTAAAACTAACGAAAAGCTTGTCCTTTTTTCTATTTAACTTATTTATGAATTGTAACACAAACCCAGCCAGGTTGATTGAGGGGAGGCGTGTGCCCAGCAGTGGGACGTATATAGGCTGTTTATGTATGAATTATAATCAAGAAAACGCAATAATAAGTCTGACATTTTATGACGTTTTTCTATGACGTTACAGTTTGCTTTGTCATACAAAGTCCATAGTAATGTCATATTTTGACTTTTAGTAAAAAGTAACTTATTTGGCTAGTAGGAAAAACTAGCCTTATTATTATTGTAGTCAGGGTAAACACAAGCCATGATAGGCCATATTGATTTTTTTGATTGAATTGATTGTAGGTAACTGTATTTGATAAGTGTGATAAATGCTGAAGGAAGGAATACTCGAGCCGGGGACGTTTCGGTGATCTGGAAAAAAAAAAAGAAAAGGTGATCTGGATTGTCAGGTGTCTCGAACTGATTCGCTATGGGTAGGTAATTATCTTACTTATACATATTTTACAGTACTTAACATAAAATAACAAATACCTAGTACTAATTACTTGCTACTACTTAGGTAGTTACTAATGTTACGGTAAATATGTTGCATAATTATAATTTATATAAAATGTTTAGTTTATATTTTTATTTTAGTTTTAAGTTATTGTGGGAATACTTTTGCGGTGCCCTTACAGGGTGTCACATGTTTGTAATACCATGTGACATGCAATAAATAAATATGTGAAAATATTTGAAGCACTAAGTGGTATTAAAAAGTAAGCAGTGCAATCAACCAAGCGATAAGCCACACCTAGTTCCAAGCAGAGCAGTTAGTTAAGATCGCACTGTTAAAGAAGATAACGGTTCCCGAGAGTGCACTTGGTTCCTCGCTACCTGTGTAAAACATATTTTCTATGTTCAATTACTCTGATTTACCATTTGAATTCCACTTTTTGTAGACTTTTTTTGTATGGACATCAGGTGTTTACAGATAGTGCAATCCAAAGAGAGTGCAATATTTTTCACTATCATGCGAGCTTATAAGGCCAGGCGCACACTACGAGTTTTTCGCCGCGCGGCTGAAAAGAGCAGCGGCATAATGTCGCACTGTAATACTGCGCCCCCGCTGCGGTGGCTCTGCAGTCAAGTGCGCGCAATACAATTTAAAACTGTTTGGTACAGTGCGACATTATGCCGCTGCTTTTTTCTGCTGCGCGGCGAAAAATTCGTAGTACGCGCCTGGCCTAACACGGTTTTAGAAAAATATTAGTCAATTGATTTAAAGCTTCCGTGCTTCGGAAGGCACGTTAAGCCGTTGGTCCCGGCTGCATTAGCAGTCGTTAATAACCATCAATCCGCACTGGGCCCGCGTGATGGTTTAAGGCCCGTTCTCCCTATCCATCCATAGGGAAGGCCCGTGCCCCAGCAGTGGGGACGTTAATGGGCTGGTGATGATGATGATGATTTAAAGCTATCGATGTACCTCCCAATCAATGTATCAATGTTGATATATATCAAGCCTGGTGGAGTATGCTTCATATCCCTTCCGGTAGATTGAAGGAAGGTCTGTGTCCAGCAGTATGACGTACAATCAAAGAACAAAAGTTCAGTCACTGAGCCCAGCTAATTATTTGTAAACAGTGGTGAAATTATGGACCATTAGTAGTCATAAGTATACAATTTATGTTTTTGTAGGTGTTTATGGTGTATTACAGAAACGACATGTTTGTAAATGTTTGTTTCCTTTTGGTGGTTGCCTGGAAGAAATTGCTCTAGAGCAATAAGGCCGTCCAGATTGTACTGTATTCATGTGTTCTGTATCATTGTTGAAATTTAGTTCTGTGCAATAAAGTATGTTTGATTTGATTTGATTTGACATGTAACCAGGAGGTCTTAAGTACAACCAGTTAATTTATTACTTTGCAAAAAAGTGATTGGACTTTTGCAACTTATCGTACAAATAGGCTGTTTATATTTATGTTCAATGTCCCCCTAATGTACTTCCTCGGACACAGGTTCGATGTTATGTTATAACATAAGTTCACGATTATATCCCAATTGGGCTAGTCAGAGGTACATCCAAGGCGAACTAAGTACCCACACCTTGCTGAGTTTTCTGTTAGACCAACGTAATAAGCGGTGACCCGCGGCCGTCTCTATAATGGTCAAGCCAACTTTGTTAGTGAAAAGTGCACTTAAGATAAATTCATAATTATTAATGCTATGTTATGTTATGTTTGAGGAGCTCGGTGGCGCAGCGGTAAACGCGCTCGATCTGCGATTGTTGAAGTTAAGCAACTTTCGCAAAGGCCGGTCATAGGATCGGTGACCACAAAAAGAAAAGTTTTGATCTCGAGCTCCTCCGTGCTTCGGAAGGCACGTTAAGCCGTTGGTCTCGGCTGCATTAGCAGTCGTTAATAACCATCAATCCGCACTGGGCCCGCGTGATGGTTTAAGGCCCGATCACCCTATCCATCAATAGGGAAGGCCCGTGCCCCACGTTAATGGGCTGACGATGATGATGATGATGTTATGTTCAGTAGAAGACGTACATAAATTGCAGAAACTGAACCACTTGCAGTGCATTTAAACACACTTCCAGTAACGGCGCCTGTCAGTTAAGATTGCACTGTGAAAAAATATTAACAGTTCCCGCGGGTGCGCTTCGTTCCTCGCTACCTGTGTAAAACATGCTTTTTATGTTCAATTAGGCTGATTTATCGTTTGCTTTCGGCCAAGTAGTGAACACTATCTAAAGTATAGCTATAACGCTGTATGTAAATTATTGCACTTTATCCATAGAATATGAAATAATACTAAGAATAGAACGGCAACTCTCCGCTCCCCACCAGCGTCTAAGCTAGGTTTATCTCACCCCCCTCGAACATAGTTTAGAGTTGCATCGTATAGCGTCAGACGTCACTCACACAGCCGCGCGCGTACAATAACGTCAATGTGTGGTGTCTGTGTAAAACGAGGTTGTTTGTATGAAGTGTCCGCGGTGTGCTTTATCTCTACAAATCAAAACTTTTCAGAGTTTTCTTTAATCTTATTTCCCTATTAAGACGTAACAAAGTCCTATGTGAAGGGAAAAATATGTATTCTAAATACAAAGTATCAACATGGTCCTCACCCGTATCTCTTTTATCTTTGTTTTTGGGTATAAATGGTGACCCTGTTTATTACACCCGAGCACAATTACATCTCCCACCGATTATTATTCTGATCAAAATAAAGCAATATAGGTAGCCACATAATTCTATACATAATGTGATCCAAATGTCAAGCAACAATCATTTTTATATAATTAAGTACACCAGTAAGTGGCCGACCAATTGAGATCCATTTCATTAGTCGTCTCTCTGTGACCCAGTTTTATAAATAGCCTTTTGTTTTCTGTAGGGTTAACTGAAATAGATCATTTTTGTTTTTAAAAATATTTCAATAAAAGAATGTATTGAAAATTATTGGTCAATATAATAATATAAGTAAGATAATACGGATACGGATGCCACATTCAGTAGTCAGTCCCGGTTATTATTTTATTGAATTAATGAATACTTACCTACCTACCTTACCTTACCGTACCTAATTCAATAACTTATTTATATGACTACCTAATCACTGTTTCATGTCTGGCGCCTTTGGTAGCTCAATAGTAAGTAGTAGAAGTAAGGTCCTTGTTCATATCATCTCCCTAGCATTATTCGGTTTTTCACAGGGTCCGCTTACCTAACCTGAAGATTTGACAGGTCCGTTAAAGGTCCTGTTAGTATGGTCCTTGTTATCTAATATAAATATATACATGGTGTAAGTGACAACGTAACGAATACTCAGGAGGATGATTCAGGCCGTGATTCTGGGTTAATATCAAGTGGAATTTTCCGTCGCAAAATTCATGTTTTTTTTTTAGTTATTTTAAATTATTTTCAATTCTATACTTTTACGATGGAAAATTCCACTTGATATTAACTGAGAATAATGAGCTGAATCACTCTCAGTATTCGTTACGATGTCACTTACACCCCATTCATGTACTTACTTACATACAAGTAGGTGTATCTGATCTGATGATGATGATGACAAGTAGGTATGGGTGTTAGTGACACCGTAACGAATACTGAGGGGGATGATCCAGACCATGATTCTGAGTTAATATAAAGTGAAATTCTCTGTCAAAAAATTCATGAAAATTTTTGTGTTTTTTAAATTATTTTCCGTTCCATACTTTTGCGACAGAAAATTCTACTTGATATCAACTCAGAATCATGGTCTGAATCATCCCTCAAAGTTTTCGTTACTATGTCGCTGTCCCTGTCAGTGTACCTCTATAGTAATATGTAATAAGTGCCTTTATGATCTGTTCTGTGTAAGTACAATAAACTATTAAATAAATGAATAAGAAAACTTGAAACACGTGTGAGTTATTATTTTCCACCTTACAGGTCATCGACTTAAGGGGTGGTGTCGATTTAGGCTAAGTGTATAAGGGGAATTAGGGGTATCGGAGTAACTGGCTGGTAGTCACGCAATGCCCAATAGATTGCTTTCTTATCCAAGACGGCCATTAGAAGTAATTGTTTGCTTTCGTTTTGTTACCAACGAGGCATAGCCCAAAAATTGGGTCGGATATGGTTCCTGTTTATGCCTGTCACGTCTTTCCTTTGATGAGGTTTAATGATGGCTGCAATGTCAATAGCAATGAAATCTATTTGACGTGACTTATTGTATTGATCGACAAGAATCTATTGGCGCTTGTGCACTATCTCCATTTAATTTTTCATCGATGTAGGGACGTGTTAGTTATACCGTAATGAAAACTTTAGGAGATGATTCAGATCATCAGGTTAATATCAAGTGAAATTTATTTTAAATTATTAAACATAACATAAATATAAATAGCCTATATACGTCCCACTCCTGGGCACAGGTCTCCCCTCAATCAACCGGAGGAGGTATGGAGCATACTCCACCACGCTGCTCCACTGCGGGTTGGTGGAGGTATTTTGACGGCTAATAGCCGGGACTAACGGCTTAACGTGCCCTCCGAAGCACGGAATCAACTTATTTTTTCAGACAACCAGGTGATTCAAGCCTGTAAAGTCCTTACCAAACAAAGGACAGTCTCACAAAGTGATTTCAACAATGTCCCCATCGGGAATCGAATCCGGACCTCCAGATCATAAGCCTAACGCTCTAACCACTAGACCACAGAGGCTGTTATAAATGTTGTGTTTTAAATTATTATCAGTCCTATATTGTGCTTTAAGCTGCTTTTTTTCGGTATGGTGTCATTAACATACTGTATATTTACAAAAACTGTCAAAAAGGGCGTAGTGTGTCAAAAGATGGCGTTAGAATGCAGTCTTATTTGTGTGATGCTCTGTCGCGGGGCCACCACCTCCAATTCAGTTGAAAACGATATAGATTACTGTACGTACCATGTACATAGTGTACGTGAAAAGATTTTATGTGTACGTGCTATAATTAGAAAGAAGGAGAGCATACTCCCCAGCGGAGCCACTCAGTTTGCATACTTCGAGATGTTTTCTTCCTGTAAAGTGTAGTATAGTTTGATGTACGTACTACGTACATAGTGTACGTGAAAAGATTTTATGTGTACGTGCTATAATTAGAAAGAAAACAACAAATTAAAGTGTATATGACGGCATGAACAAAACGTGAAGCGCTGAAGATTTTAAGAAATCTACTTGCGAGAACTTTTTATCTATGCACAAACTACTAAGAGAACCTATTTCAGACGAACGTCTCTCATACAAAACAAAGAGCCTCAGAATTTAGAGTATGACACTTGATTTGACATATAAAATTATATTGCCACACGCAAAAATAATTGTGGGGTTGCCATAGTAATGATATGGCACGGCGTGGCAGTAGTGATAGCTTTAAATTATTTAGATTACTTTAAATTTTGATGACAAGGTTTGGTGACGGATCGGTACGGCACTGACAATTTATGTCAAATCTGTCATAGATACACGGCCGGAAATGTTCATACAAAAAAATTGTACCATAGCGCAAATGTACCGAGTTTAGAAAATGACAGCTACTTTACCCCTCTCCTACTTCATTTCACCCCTCTGCGATCTTCCGCCATCTTGGGACAATCTTAGGTTAGGATATAAACATAGACACAAGGGCAAGCGCTGCCCGCCCGGCGTCCTAACCAAACAAAATCCAAAATCAATCATTGTTTCATTGTAGTTTTATAAATGTAAGTGATCGAGTGAAATTTGCGTTGAATAAATTCCGTAGTTAGCCTCTCAACTAGAAAACTGTGATATCCATACAGTATGAGTGTAAGATAAGTAAGCGAAAAGACGAAAAGACGCTATATTTCACCAGTTTCCTAAAAGTGAGCTAGGAAGAACTCTAGAAGTGCAGAAGTTACAGTGTTTGTGTGATGACAATTTGCGAAGGCTTAGGACTACTGGGAACAATTGTGTTTGCCATGCGGATTGCACAAAGACATTTTTATTAAAAACTTTCCGGGTCTCTCAAGATTAGCAGTGTTATTATAAACAAAATATTAAAGGGTACAGATGTCTCTAGATTAGAGAGTTTAGAGGAAAGTTTGCCATTAATGCAAAAAGGCATATTTAAAATAATAATAATAAAGCTCTATTTCAGAAAAAAAATCCATAAAATATAAAACAAAATTAGAAAATAAAATGTTATACAAGTAAACTGCAGTCTTTTTTTTATAAACCTTGTCATCAAAATTTAAAGTAATCTAAATAATTTAAAGCTATCAGCTATATCACTACTGCCACGCCGTGCCATATCATTACTATGGCAACCCTACAATTATTTTTGCGTGTGGCAATATAATTTTATATGTCAAATCAAGTGTCATACTCTAAATTCTGAGGCTCTTTGTTTTGTATGAGAGACGTTCGTCTGAAATAGGTTCTCTTAGTAGTTTGTGCATAGATAAAAAGTTCTCGCAAGGAGATTGTTTCTTAAAATCTTCAGCGCTTCACGTTTTGTTCATGCCGTCATATACACTTTAATTTGTTGTTTTCTTTCTAATTATAGCACGTACACATAAAATCTTTTCACGTACACTATGTACGTAGTACGTACATCAAACTATACTACAATTTACAGGAAGAAAACATCTCGAAGTATGCAAACTGAGTGGCTCCGCTGGGGAGTATGCTCTCCAGCGAAGCCACTTTAATTTGTTGTTTTCTTTCTAATTATAGCACGTACACATAAAATCTTTTCACGTACACTATGTACGTAGTACGTACATCAAACTATACTTCAATTTACAGGAAGAAAACATCTCGAAGTATGCAAACTGAGTGGCTCCGCTGGGGAGTATGCTCTCCAGCGAAGCCACTTTAATTTGTTGTTTTCTTTCTAATTATAGCACGTACACATAAAATCTTTTCACGTACACTATGTACATGGTACGTACAGTAATCTATATCGTTTTCAACTGAATTGGAGGTGGTGGCCCCGCGACAGCGCATCACACTCTTATTTGCGATTTTCATCACGCGCCGAAACATTCTTGTCAATCTTTTCGCGCGCGATGAAATTAGATTTGCCTCAAACGGGATTTACTCTATTATTAGTACTCTTTGGTCGAACCAATGGAGTACGCTAAGGGCTACAAGGTCACGAGCCAGAAGGACTCATTTTTAAAATTGCTTATAAACCTGTTCCAACTAACAACAACTAAGTAACTCGAGTGCTTTGCCGTGTTCGAAATTCAAAAAACAACACGGAAAAATACTATACAATGAAAAAGTAAACAAGTCCGTTACACTTTACATTTATGAACGCAAACATAGGTTCTTATAATTCAAGAATAAAATACATTTTACCACTAGATTTCATAAAGAAATTCTGTATTTACCGTGCAAAAGGCATTCTGAAGCAAAAAACCATCACTCGCGTTTTTGCCTCCAGGAATGGTAGAACCTTGAGCCTCGTTTATTATGCTATACCACTGTCTGGAAACATGGTTATAAATGTGTGAAGTATGCCTAACAATCATTCTTGCTCTTTTACGCTCGCAAAATACTTTTATAAAACCCCGAAAATGATTCAGAGGGACGACTCGAAATATTCCGCAAAGGAAATATAACGTGAATTCTTCTTTATTTTCAGCACTGTGTACCACCCTCTTATAAATTCTCATCTCTTCAATAAACTTGTTTGATTCATGGCTTAATTCTATTCTTTCTTACAATATTTTAGAAGAGCCGAGATTTATGTTGTCTTTCAATAAGATTTTAGAACGGTAGTCGGCGTTTGTTCCGAGCAGGTAACAAACATTATTTATACAGAGTGTTAGTGAAATCGTAACGGAAACTGAGGGATGATTCGGACCATGATTCTGAGTTGATATCAAGTGGAATTTTCCGTCGCAAAATTCATGATTCGTTACGATGTCACTAACAAGCTGTATGCTGTAGCGTTGGTGAATTTTCACCGATTATTTTTTATTCATGCTTTGGATATCTTTATCTTTAAGGATGTGGGGACACTAGACGGCCTACGTGTAGCGCATTTAATGTACAATTGGTCTTTTTCTCATTTATCATTACTTCTGTGGATACAAAGGTATTTCTTAAGTTCCTGTATTTTATGGTACAAATAAACGTAAATAATCCTTTACAGAACTTTTTTTATACGTAGTTTCTAATGCGAATTAATAAAAAGAACATTTGAATAGGAAGTTCTCAATAGCTTCAGGCCCAGAGTAAACCTGAAGAGCAGAAAGGGTTTATAATATTTTTAATTGATTGTAGGTTGTCTAGACCTTCAAGTAGTGGCAAAAAGGTGTAGAGCATATTTAGGTGTGCGTACTTAGTTTATCTTGCGATGGACCTCTGCCTACCCCAATTAGGACATAGTCGTGAGGTTATGTTATGTTATGCTGTAAGTTGACATCTGGGGGGCTAAAAAGGCCACTTTTGATGAATCATAATAGGTTCCTATTAGGAATTGAATTCCAAATCGTAAAATGGCCACTTATAGATTTTCATATTTCAATTCATATTACGATTCATAATATGAATTGCCCATTTTGACAGTTCTCTATGGAAAGTCGTAAAATGGCCAACTTTAAGATGAATTGCAAACGTCAAATAGCTGAATTCTTAGAAGTTAGTCAAGAGTAACTTTTTTCAATTCATCTTGTAAAAAGCGGGAAAGTGTTTGTAAAAAAATCAACAAATAATTTAATCACGGCGGATTTAGGCTTGATACGGCTTGTTAATGAGTGAAAAAGAACCCTATCTGCCAGTGCCTCGGTGTGGTATAAGCCCTATTTAAAAGGTAAGTGAAAAGATTCGATATTAAAATTGTACCTAAATGCTTACTTATTTATATTTTTTATGCCTATGGCTCATACTAGAGGCGTATAGGAGCTAGTGCCCATGTTTATAAGAGTGGTGACTCTGGCCTTAAACAACAAGCATACACTACTATAGGGCAGGTAGAATCACAAGTACCACTGCCAGTAAGTGTTTTAATAGAAAATGGTAACATTCTAACAACACTCCAAAAGTGAGCATTAATAATAATATGCTAATATCCTAAGTAATATTACTTAATTATTTTATACCTAAATTCCATTTCATACAGAAATAAAACGATGTGTTTATATTAATAGGTTATTTAATTAGTTCCTTATAAAACAATTGCAAATAAACCTACTAAGCTAAGTACTAAAACTATTTAATTTCAGGTGTGTGATGCGGAGTACAATCTTCTAATGTTTTAGCTGGCCACGGTGGGGGAGATCATGACTTCTTTGTGTGGAACAACCACATACTTCTTCCACATAAGTCTTGAAACTCACTTCAAGCTGCTACACCAAGCTGAAACGGAAACAGTGTGGTTTTTAAGTTATCTGTGATCTACTATGACCTACTGTTTTGACTTCAATCATAGGAACTGAGCCCGACTCCTTCCTACCTGCGGTGTTATATGAAGAGACACCCAAAGGAGAAACCTTTTAATGACCGAATGACAGTTCAATAAATAACAAACAGCCAGCAAAAATAAAAATGAATAAAAAGCAAGTCAAGACATGATAGTTTCTTTTTTATTTTTACCTATTATATTCTATTGGTCCCAGCTATTAGCCATAATAATACCTCCACTGGGGGCATGGAGCATACTCCACAAGTATACCCCAGTAGGCCCCCTCCGGTTGATTGAGGGGGCCTGTGCCCAGCAGTGGGACGTATATAGGTTGGCTATATTTATGTAATGTATGATTATTACCTATCTCAGCTATCTATATCGAATAATTTTCAATACTGAACCCAACTTTTTACTCGACGCGAGTTACGTGTACTTTAACAAAAAAAATACGTACAATATGTACTCACAACAAATGATTCTCCTATGAGGTATCATAGATATACTGATAGATATTGTTTTACATATTCGTATAGGAAACAGTATGTATAATTAATAGGATACTTACTTTTAAATATAAGTTGAATTCCGTCAACTTGTACTAGGTCTATGTTTTGCATATTGTTTAGGTAGACAAAATTTGAAATGCCGCCACTCCATGAAATTCTTCTGTGTTCATTTTACAACCGTTACATTTATTACTTATTTTATATTAAAACATAGCCGCTTAGAACGTAAAAACCTAAAAATTAGGTACATGGAAAGTAAAATATTTTATTGTCAATTGACTTGCCGGTGGCCGCCATATTTGACATCCATTTTTTAAAATTAATTATTGCCATTTAAAAAAAATAATAAAAGTAATGTATTCAGTCTCTTTCGTGTATCCTGTTTTAATACATAATAATTACGTTTGTTTTGATTTATATTACTATCTTTTATTGATAAATATGTTTTTTAATGCTTTTTTAACACATTTTTAATGTACACCTTGTTTAAATAATCTAAAAAAAAATAATAAAATTTACCGGTAAAATTCCGGTAAAGTTACGGTTTTATTTTATTCGTATGGCAATAAATGCGTGCAATCGAATTCAGCAGATGAATCAAAGATGAAATGAATTGTTGCAGATCCTCTAAAGAATGCGACCATTTTACCAAAAATAGCAGAATTGCTTCAATATTGCTCGCAATTCAGGAAATGATTTGGATTTAGATGAATTGCTAAAGTGGCCATTTTAGCCCCCCTGATGAGTATGTAATTTACTCTAGACAGAGTTTATGAGCGTGAGTTATGTAGGTACAGTCATGAGCAATATAATGTACCCACTTTAGGACTCTGTCGCACTAACATATTTGACATTATTTTAGTGAGACTTGCAGTTCAATTTGTCAAAAAAGTTAATGTGACATGGTACCAAAGTGTATACATATTAATGCTCGTGACCGTACCTACTTTCATATAGGTACTCAATTCTGATTTCGTAGATTCCTTAATGCGCTTGGTATAAATTATTTAATTACATTGGCATAAATAAATACGTCCGGGCAAATAGACGTTCATTATTTACACCCAAATATTTATTCAACCCTTTCTGTCTTTGTTACTGGGTCAATCTGTTATGGAGACTCTGTAACGTACAGAGAGTCTTCCTTGCACAAAAAAAATGTATACGCGCGATGACTGGAAAGTCAACTCTGGACTCGTGTAAACCTATATTCAAGAATCTTGGTCTACTACCCTTACCGTGTCTATATATATATATATATGCATTTTTGTCAAAAAAAACTTGCATTTATTTATTTCAGCTGCTGATGTAAGCACAAGAAGCCAACGAAATCACCATAGACTGATTTTTTTTGATGTACCGTTGACAGAAAAATATAACCGTAATTGTTTGTGTATGTGTATAAGATTATACACTTCTCATCAAAAAAATCGAAACACTTCCGTTTTCATTGTTTCTGTCCGAATTTAACACAAAAAAGAATTCATACGATGAAAAAAAATACATAAATGTATAGTTGGCAGTTTGGCCATTACAGTAATAAGCGAAAATTCTAAATTCAAAATTAGAATTTCATTTGTTTATCTTATAAACGAAATGAATCACTGTTTTGAGACAAATGTGTGTTTAGGGTTGGAGTACATTTAGCGTTTAAAAACTAAAAATTGGCGCCTATCCTTAAACTTTTTGTTTTTTATTTCAATACTGTGACTTTGGGACGTCTGAAAAAAGGTTTTTTTTCTAAAACGTATGGATACTTCGCCCACAGAAGCCGCCCAAGTTGTGGCATTGCTGGATTCTGGCCTTAGTCAGCGTGTTGTGGCTGCAAGACTGCATCTAAGCCTGTCATCTGTTCATAGAGTCTATAAACGTTATCGGGAGACTGGTTTGTTCACGCGCCGTTCAGGATCTGGCAGGAATCGGGTCACTTCTGAGCGAGATGATCGATTTATTGTAACAACTTCTTTAAGAAATCGACGCCTTAACGCTTTTCAACTGCAGCAGCGGCTTCGTGTTGTACGAAGGGTGGCTGTAAGTGACTCTACAATTAGAAGAAGGTTGAAGGATCGTGGACTGGTACCGCATAAGCCAGCAAATGGGCCGAAATTAACTGCAGACCATCGAAGAGCGCGCCTTAACTTTGCACGTGAGCACCTAAATTGGTCATACCTACAGAACCGCCACCATAGCTGACCTTTTCTTCAATGCAGCATTGTGCATAGCGTTCTCCGTCTCTTCTGTAGACCTTGTTCCTTCCGTCGTTACCATACAGCATAATTTTACACTCATCAGAAAAGAGAACTTTGCTCCACTGTAGGTATGACCAATTTAGGTGCTCACGTGCAAAGTTAAGGCGCGCTCTTCGATGGTCTGCAGTTAATTTCGGCCCATTTGCTGGCTTATGCGGTACCAGTCCACGATCCTTCAACCTTCTTCTAATTGTAGAGTCACTTACAGCCACCCTTCGTACAACACGAAGCCGCTGCTGCAGTTGAAAAGCGTTAAGGCGTCGATTTCTTAAAGAAGTTGTTACAATAAATCGATCATCTCGCTCAGAAGTGACCCGATTCCTGCCAGATCCTGAACGGCGCGTGAACAAACCAGTCTCCCGATAACGTTTATAGACTCTATGAACAGATGACAGGCTTAGATGCAGTCTTGCAGCCACAACACGCTGACTAAGGCCAGAATCCAGCAATGCCACAACTTGGGCGGCTTCTGTGGGCGAAGTATCCATACGTTTTAGAAAAAAAACCTTTTTTCAGACGTCCCAAAGTCACAGTATTGAAATAAAAAACAAAAAGTTTAAGGATAGGCGCCAATTTTCAGTTTTTAAACGCTAAATGTACTCCAACCCTAAACACACATTTGTCTCAAAACAGTGATTCATTTCGTTTATAAGATAAACAAATGAAATTCTAATTTTGAATTTAGAATTTTCGCTTATTACTGTAATGGCCAAACTGCCAACTATACATTTATGTATTTTTTTTCATCGTATGAATTCTTTTTTGTGTTAAATTCGGACAGAAACAATGAAAACGGAAGTGTTTCGATTTTTTTGATGAGAAGTGTATAATAAATTACCACCTGACATAAAACAATTACCTTTAACTCAATTTAAGACAAAATTGTATAAATGGCCAATGAAAAAAAATTATTATATAATTGAAGAATTTATGAGATAAAACTGTTTAAGATTACCCGTCGCACTACCAATATTGCATGCCTATTTTTATAAGCAAAACATGATGTACTTATTTACACTTTTTACCATGTTTTATGCAAATAAATGAGTATGATTATTATGATTATGATTATGGAGAGGTTATGACTTTTTAATGAGAG
This sequence comes from Pectinophora gossypiella, assembly GCF_024362695.1. Classification (NCBI taxonomy): domain Eukaryota; kingdom Metazoa; phylum Arthropoda; class Insecta; order Lepidoptera; family Gelechiidae; genus Pectinophora; species Pectinophora gossypiella. Next base: position 11,812,025 of record NC_065413.1, on the reverse strand, counting down.
TGGAATCGAAGTAGGTGAGTCAAGATTGTAGTAAGTGGAATTCCGTGGTTTCTGCCTGCTCCAATGGGAAATAGGCGGGATCTATCTATATATCGGGGCTATCTACATACATACATAGTATGTATGTCTTGATAAAAGAGTTAGTACGATCAACTGTAAACCGACGTGCGTGTATAAAACGTTTGATGAATGTGGAGGAAGCAAGGGAAGTCAGTATCGAAGCAAATGGAATTCCATAGTCTCTGCTTCCCCTGCAATGGAAAATGGGCGAGATTTTTATGTAAAACATGAATTAACTTTGGCCCTTTGAAGTAGGCATTATCATCAGCATCTCACAAACTAACTGTGGGTATCTTATACCTTAGTCTACGCAATTTCCTCTCATCATCGTTTCCCTAGCTCTATCCCGTTCTTTAGAAGGTCCGCTTACCTAACCTGAAGATTTGACAGGTCCGGTTTTTTACAGAAGCGATTGCCTGTCTGTACTTCCAACCCGCAAAGAGAAAACCAGCCCAATACAGGTTAGGTCACATATCTCCGAAAATACATTTCTCAGGACTGTGAGTTTCCACACGATGTTTTCCTTCACCGCTGAGTATTCGAAAACAAGACAATCATTGGTTTTGGCCTGAGCTGGATATGAACCTGCGACCTTAAAGTGATAGGCAAGTGTTCTATCAACTGGGCTACCACGGCTTATCCAACTGCAACTGAAATTGCCTCTCAGCGTCTAAAGTGTTATTCCAGTAAGCACCTAGAATTTATGTCTTCCACGTTTGGAAACGTTAAATTTACTAGATATGACATTAATCTAACACTAAGGTATTAAGTGGTAGACACAGCGAATTTTATGATGTGTTCATGGTTTGGTGTGAGCGAAATGAGAGACTTTACAAGCTACGTTCCTTGAAAACAATACAGATGGCACTGTACAATTTTTCCTTCGTTTAACCTTCTAATTTCATAGATAACAGATATTATGCATCTTTTATCTTTGTTTTTGGGTACAAATGGTGATCTTTTTTTATTATACCCAGCCACGATGAAATCTCCAACCATTATTATTCTACATTGTTTTAAGTTTACGCGGTTATTATCATAATTAAAGCACATAATAACGGGTGTATGAGACTCCCAGTCTCATATCCCCATTTAAACGCGGTAAGAACCCGTTATTATGTGCTTTCATTATTATTCTGTTCAAAAGAGAAGCAATTTCGGTAGCAACGTAATTCTATACATAATGTGATCCATATATCAAGCAACATTTTTATATATATACACACACATACATTGTTTTAGGTTTACGCGGTTATTATTATAATTAAATCAGGAAGATGACCCCCATCCCGTGATCATGGCACTTGAAACAGTGTCGAAATATCGGGAGTCTCATATCCCTGATTGAAACCCGGTAAGTTGTCGTTACATGATCCATGTAAGAGGCCTTATTGGGTTGTGTACTAGGTTTAACAGAAATTAAAAAAATCTGATTACTAAATAAAGACAAATGATGAATGGCTTTTTAATGTTTATTTAGCTTGTTTTTTTTTACCTGGTTAATTATGTTGTTAAACGTGGTGCGTCAAGATTCTGTAGAATTCAGTGGTTTCTGGATTTTGTTTTAATTGGCGGAAATGGGTACGTAATTGTACGTAAGCAGATTCCGAATAAAAATGTAAGCGCGCTAGCACTAGACTAAGGACATAGAATAAGAAATAATACTGCGTGTAGAACGGCAACTCTCCACTCCCCACAAGCGGCTGAGCTAGGTTTACCTCACCCCCTCGGTCTTACTTTATTCTTCAATCGCATGGAAGTCAGACACACAGGTGAATGAATGAGAATGAGAATGTGTAGTGTCTGTGTCAACGAGGTTTTTTTGTATGTGTCCGGGGTGTGATTGGCTGTTGGTGTTTTTTTTTAATTTTGTTTATTTGGGAACAAACAGTTGCGTTTTATAACAGATTTAAATAAGTACATATAAGTAGCTTAACAACAAAACAGTTAAAAACACATAATAACGGGTTCTTACCGCGTTTAAAGGATGGATATATATGGGAGGTTCGGTAAGAACCCGTTATTATGTGTTTTAATTATGATAATAACCGCGTAAACTTAAAACAATGAACAAAACAGTTTCCACAGCTAATTTACTAAGCGTGTCAGATTTATTATTCCTTTATGATAATAAATGACGCTGTATCTACAAGTACTGAATTTCGAGTTCCAATGTGCTTTATGCTCTAGGCCCAAGACATTCCTTTTTTTCACGAGTTGTTACGTGACTTTTAAAAATGAAGGAGGAAGTTTCCCTTTGTGAATTACTAAAGTCTCACAGTAGAAGTTTGGTTAAAGGCTGCATTATTATGAAAGTTGCTTCGTTCTTTGCACGTAGTCAATGTTCATATTTTCTTTTCGTGAACAGCTATAAATATAATTATTGTAAGTGATATACTTAGATGCCCCCGACTGTTAGATGATCCCGACCCATGGTACAACTGCGATGTCCAACTGGTTTGAAATACCTACGTTAAGTTCGGATCAACGCACAGTAGGTAATCAGTTATTGTACAATGTGTATTCTATTTCTACGGAGTTCTTTTATGTCACTGAGTGAGAAAATAATAGTCGTTTTGAAGATCTTTTTCTTATTTTTCACGTACAATTGGTGTCGCTCGATAATCGACTGTAAATCGACAAAAAATCGATTATTTTAGATGATTTAAGGGCCCCATAATTTTTCCGACGACTCGAATACTCTACCAATAGAGGCGGCCAATCATCTCGCGACACCAAACACTTCAGGACCCCGATACCGACCCCGCCGGCGTGGTCGACGATTTCCCTCAATCAGCGCTTATTGCTATCGACCCGCTAGGGTGGATTAATTCTTTCAAATATTTTTCCTCTCAGACCAGAGAGAGATTTTGTCTTAAACGTTGGACCGGGTGAGAGCCTTCAGTGCTCCCCATTTGTTCGGCCAAGTATTTAATGCCATCTGCGGCAAATCTACAATAAGTCACGCCAGAAAAAAGCCCCCATAATCGATTATTTAGCAACACTATGTAAGAAGAAGATACAGAGATAATATTTTTCTAATTATCCAACAAGACCAGGCAAAAGCGGTACGTTGTGCAGTCTAAACCTAACCCTAACGTCAAACCAAAAGAGAATTTATGCGAAGGAGTTTCGAGTTCAGAACTTACCCGTTGCCGTAACATCATAATAGCATCTTGCAGCTTAATTTTGTAGTTTCCCGGATTTATGTCAGTATAATTAGTTGGCTGGTGTGTCGAGGGCCCTCTAGGCTCAAAGGCGTTAGCCCCTTTGTAACCGCGGCCACTCATTGCTTCGCTTCGCTCTTAACCCCTTTTTGCGCTAGGCTTCTCAAGCCACTTTTAAATAGGTTACTGGCTACAGTGAAACTATGAGCATCGCTTTTATAGTGTTTCTGCGGCAGACTTAGCGCGAAGCTTTATTTCGTTGCAATAAACAGAGTATAACAGAGTATGAAATTCAATGTAGGAACTTAGAATATTTTATTAGTGTCATTTCAAGCCTGCGAGAGAATTGGTCAGGTAAGGTATAAGATGTGAAACTACAGAACAGAGAAAATGTTTGGAGTTGGATAAAACTGGAATATGTGCGAAATATGTAGTAGAATTTTGACTTCGACAACAAATTATACAGTATTAGTAACACCCCGAATACTGAGAGGATTCTGAGTTAATATCAAGTGAAATTTGCCGTCAGTAACCCTGTATTGTACATAATTATTTTGTATTTCTTTCCTTTCATATTAAGTATATACCTAAGATTGAAAAAAACTGCTTTATTGCTTCTATGCTGTTCTGGAAGAAAAAAAAACATAGAGCACGTTCAGCTGCTTGTCTTCCCGGGCATGTCGTAAAAACCGACAGAGGGATTGTGTCCTCTAACATGATGCACTAATGTTATGAGCGATAGGCTGATCCCTTATCACCATAAGGTTTATCATAATATCCAGCTTATGACAACGTATCGACAGTGGCTGCAAGTTGTCTTTGATTACTTGTGGCTCTGCCCACCCCATTAGGGGTTACGGGCGTTAGTTTATAGTTTAAGACTAAAGTAAGATCCTTTGGGGTGTGAGGTAAACCTAGTTCAGCCGTTGGTGGGGAGTGTAGAGTTGCTGTTCCATACGCAGTATAATTATTCTTTATTCTATGATATAGGATAAAGAGAGACATCTGTGTCAAAAACCTGGCAACACTAGGGTTTTGACGTGGATCTGCGGTTTAACGAAATATCGGGTCAGATGTACCTAATATTTTTTTATAACTTTGAAGTTAAGGAAACGTCAAAATGGTGGTCTTTTCTGATTACCTATTATTATAGCATTTCATAATACGTGTATATCCGTGACCGAAGGGTGGAGCAGTAATTCCATTGTGAAATTCATATTTTTTCTAGACTTCGGACACGTCTAACGTATTATTATATAAGAACTGAAGCCTTAAAGTACTTCATTAAGTTGGATAGGGCGCAGTGAATTCGGTGTCTAGACTACAGGAATACTTCTAAGTTACCTACTCGCAGAATGCTATTCAAATTCAAATTCAAATTCAAAAATATCTTTATTCAGTAGGTAACATAGTTACACTTTGAATCGTCAATTTTACATAACGAACGTCTCATCCGCCTAAAACTACTGCAGCTTCTCACAACCTGTATAGCCGGGGAAAAGAAGCTGCAAGAAAAACCTCGGCACAGGGCCCTAGACGTTCTTTAAAAAAATAAAAATAAACATAAAACATAAAATATTGGTATACAATTGAGTAATTTAGCTGCCTAATATCAGTTCTCAGACAGTTAATCCCATGCATTCATATCTTCTAAATAATCACTAACTTTATAATAACCTTTTTTGTAAAGTTTTTGTTTAACTACTGTCTTAAAACAGTTGAAAGGCAAATTCTGAATGTCAATGGGAATCTTATTGTAAAAACGTATACATTGCCCCTTAAAAGATTTAGTAATCTTATGTAATCGACTGACTTGTAAAGCAAGTTTATTTTTGTTCCTGGTATTAACAATGTGCCGATCGCTATTTTTTGCAAATAATCCTATATGTTTTTTTACATATATTAAGTTTTCAAAGATATATTGTGATGCCAAAGTTAAAATATTAATTTCTTTAAATTTATTTCTAAGTGACATCTTGGGTCCCAATTTGTAAATCGCCTGTGGATGAAGTGATTGATGCCTTTCTACTTATGTATATTATTTTATATTACCGTTTTATTCTATTAAAATACCTAGTTTAATAAACGGTATTTTGCTGTGAATAAACCAAAATTTCTTTAAACGACACCAAAATTCGCGCCATAAAACAAATACACGACAAAGGGAAGCCTGGCGTTTTGCAAACCTTTTCAAGTACAATGTCCGAATAAAGTGTCGTCATAAATTCGCTTTGGATGCGAGTGGTACCAGGGTACGAGCAGCACAAAGAGCCGGCGACAATGTTGAACGTTGCAATGAAATATGCAACAGAGGACGACGACTTGGATCCTGGGCAGCTGGACACGCCTCTGTTAAACTTGTTAAACATTATTCTGTGTCCAAATGCTCACTTTTATACATATTTAAAAAATGCTTACCTTTCAGAGTGTTCTGCGGCTACTGTGAGTTGATAAATAGCGGTGAAACGCAGGCCATTATTTTTTCTCTTTCTATTAAATGGTTCATTTATGTTAAAAAAACTAAAAGGCTTCGGGCAGTTTACAAATTTGGCTTAATAGAGTATGGGTGTCACCGATCAGGTTGATGAATGGAACCGAGGCCTGCCATGAACTGTTATTGCTATTCATTTTTAGACGTCCACACCAAAAGTTTATGTTATAAAGCGAATGCAAAGTTAGTATTTGTTATTCTTTTGACAGCGTTTCCAACGCCTGACAAGCTTTAATAACTTAGTAGAGTTGATGTTATGCCTTCCATATTTTTACTAGTGGGTACTTTCTATGAATGCAATCAACATTTCAGTTGGAGCAGTTGTCGTAATTGGTTTGTAGTTCAGTGATGACTGGTCATTGTGAAACTGTCTGATGAGCTCCATGTAAATTGTATGAATTCCACTCATTTCATTCGTCAACAACGACCACTTGTGGCTTTGTTCACATTTGCGTTTAAATTAATTACAATTATTTTTAATTGAGTAAACATTGTGATATTATTCATGGTTGGATATATGCTAGAATAAAATTCAAACTGTGTAATTTCAGAATGAATTAGATGTTTGCTATTTTGGGACGATAAATGCCAAATAAGTTATGAATATGAGACACAGCAGTGAACGCGTCTTTACTTGCAGTGTAGAGCGGACGTGTGCAGATTATATATTATGCTTTATTATTCAAATGGCTTAGAAACTATGAATTTGATTGTGTATAACAGTGAAATCCCAGGCACGTTTTGAGCAGAAACTAACAGAATATATTCGTCCTTTTCTAGCTTTGCTGTCGTTGAATAAAAGATGTGTGATTGGGCGCATTCATTTGTTTTTTTAGTCGGTACGTGCGGCCATTTTGTATTCGTTTAGGGTTTACCGCCAAACCACGCACGATTGGGAAACGCAACGCCTGTAACCAGATTTATAAATTACGGTTTATATTGCAAATATATCCCATTTGCACGTGCTGATTACTGAGGTCAGTAGTGAGGGAGGAGGAAGTATTCCTCACTATGTGACGGCAAAATTACAAGAAAGTCGCTGCTCAGCGACAGTTGCTTTGGCTGTCATAAAGTCGAAGTCATAAATATAAATACAAAAGAGTTTGTTGAGAGAAACTCTTGGTCATAATTATTTTCTTTTTTGGTTTTCCCCGAAGGGCAAGGCTAAGGGTACTATGCCCATACAGCCATGTCTTATGTATTTTTTTTCTTGATGATGATTAATGAAATGATGAAAGGTGATGACGATGAATGATGAAACCTAAGCCCCCACCCATGGAGCAGACTCCTACTCCGATCCCCAAACGAATTAACTCAAAAGTTCGCATAAACTTTTTGAGTTTATGCGTACGAATAGATAGGTACACTCTATTTATTGAATATTCCGATATAATAACACTATTTTAACGCGATCATGAACCACAAAACACCACTTCTTATTAATTAATTATTTAGATTATTCAATGAAGAAAGCAACCGTCCCGTTACCGTTCCCGCCAAAACTTCTTGACCATAATTAATTTAAGACCAACCGCTATTGTCGGTGTAGCATTCCTCATTCTTGTCTATCAAAGGCCAATTCTTTGACTTCCTTATAAGATCTGACGTTTACGTTTGTCGGATTACAAAAGCAGTATAAAGCGAAGGTTGGTGGTAGGGCTGGCAGAGGAAGACCTGGAAGGACGTCCATTAACCATGGACCACAGACGTGGACGATCATAGCATGGTAAGGTATATTTATATCACTGTCACTTTCGATTGTCACTGATTTTATATGCGCAAATGTCAAATCGCAATATTGTTGTTTTTGATGAATTACGTTATTGTAATTAAAACACATAATAACGGGTTCTTACCGCGTTTAAATGGGGATATGAGACTCCCGATATTTCGACACTGTTGCAAGTGCCATGATCACGGGATGACTGATGAGATTGGAGTGGAGTAGGTAGATCCATAATGTTCTACGGGCAGACATATCTGTCTACCCTCTTTCTTTGTCGCTTGTTTATGTTTTTGATATCGGAATGTTCGGAACCATCTGAACTCGCACCAAACTCACTACGACAAACCGCACTCACTGTGTCCTAACGCGGTAAGAACCCGTTATTATGTGTTTTAATTATGATAATAACCGCGTAAACTTAAAACAATGTACGTTATTGTAGCCTTTTCAATTCCTTTTTTCAATCAAAGCAATTCTTCTAAAAAGCAATATAGCTATTTGACATTTGTTTGCATTGCACACTTACTTTAAAATGCGAAAATGACAAATTTATTTTTAGATGATTAGCACCAATGTGGCCTTTGTAACCCCTCAGATCTTAAAACTCGATAATATAATTATTGACCATAAACTTACCAGGTTCTTGTATAAAGTCAATCTCCAATTAATTTCCAATTAGTACTAACTACTAATCCATTCTGACGACTATTAGGCAAATACTTTAATCTATATGTATAAACAGATCATCTAACAGGATAATACTCATTGTTGTGTATATTCCAATCTACAAAGATCAACATCTAAGCAGTTCGATACCCCAAACCAATACCGATATACATATAGCGAACGGGTTAATTGGGGCCTATGAGACAAACTAATCTTACTATTGCATATACGTACATACAAATGACAAATCTACTAACAATACATAATGTTTTAAAGTGCAGTGAGCATTTAATTCTTAACATCCTTCTTATTTATTTATTTATATACGTGTGCACAATATAGAATAAAAAATCAACATACAAAGAAAACAGACAGTATATCTTTTACTAGAAATTCGAAAAAAGAACATAAAAATGCGTTGAGCTGCTTTTCGTTTTTTTTTTCAACGTGATGCATTATTATGGGTGATGGGCTGATCGCGGTTACCATAACATTCGATATATCCGTATTAGGACTTCGTATCAAAAATGATAAGAATAACATTAGGACAGAGATATAGAAGAACATTGCCTGGCGCAAAAGAGACGAGGTATAGGTATGTCTCTTTCGCACTAACGGTATACACCTTAGTACAAATCGAGAGATATGTTTACCCCGGTATGAGTTTATGTATGTTGAAATTGTAAAGAAATCGAAGTTTTGGAAAACATCGTATCAGATTGTGATTATTCAAAAGGGCATTTAATTCGTGGTCTTTTTCATTATTATTATTATTGCGTATGGCAGATAAAAATAAAATATCCTACGTGGATCATATATCCAGCTGAAGTTCCCCTAACCAAGTCTCTGCCGCATCCGTCACACAGTGCAGCTCGGCTATACCACCTGGGAACCGGTGCAGAGGGCACTCGTTCACTATGTGAGATATGGTTTGATCCGGGTGACCACATTCACAGTATGGCGACTTCTTTAAGCTTCATTTATGTAAGTAGGTGATGGTTTGACTTTCCGTGGTTGGTCCTACACCGGTTCAGTCGGGTCCCGATTTTTCGCTTGCAGTCAAAGCCAGGGACCCTCCGCGAGGGATCCTGAATAAGGTCCGAATTTGTGTCTTTACCATAAGGCGATGTTATGTGTCAAGTAAGTAGTCCCCGTAACCACAAAACCACGCCACTGGACAATCTCTACGACTGTATGTCGTAAAATAGATGATGAGCCTCACGGTTGCAAATTGGACACAATTGTTCTACTGCGTTGGTAGGCTATCAAAGGACGTCCATTGCATAGTGCACGTACTCTGTTAGAGTTTAGTTTGTATACAAGTACATTAAAGTACATAGGCTTATTGATTTCCAGCTGCATTGGAAATGAAACCAACTGCTTTGGGAGTCTATTTTCTCTCATAAAGGTTTCGTCCATTTTAGTGATAGCTACACGGTTGCGCTCACGCAATGAGTTTTGTTTGTTCTTGAACAAGTGAGCCTAAGTGATAGAATCATATGTACTATGAGGAGGTCGGTGGCGCAGCGGTAAACGCGCTCGGTTTGCGATTGTTGAAGTTAAGCAACTTTCGCAAAGGACGGTCATAGGATGGGTGACCACAAAAAAAAAGTTTTCATCTCGAGCTCCTCCGTGCTTCGGAAGGCACGTTAAGCCGTTGGTCCCGGCTGCATTAGTAGTCGTTAATAACCGTCAATCCGCACTGGGCCCGCGTGATGGTTTAAGGCCCGATCTCCCTATTCATCTATAGGGAAGGCCCGTGCCCCAGCAGTGGGGACGTTAATGGGTTGATGATGATGATGTACTATGTATAGAACGGCAACTCTGGAGAAAAGAAGCTGCAAGAAGAACCACTGTTATATAAAATATGTGTAAGCTCCGTGTAATAGGAACAAGTCTATTGCCTTTAACTGGACACAAATCCACGAAAAGACGATATATATTATTATCTATCCAGACACATACATATACATACATACATAAACCATGCCCGTTTCCCACCGGGGTAAGCAGATACTATGGAAAAAAAGCAATAAAGTATTTGTTATGTTATGTTATGGAATTCCATTTGCTTCGATCCTGACACACTTCTCTTTCTTCCTCCACATTCATCAATCGATTCATACATGCACCCGGGTTCAGAGCAGATCGTACTAAACCTTTTCTAAGGACATCTCCAATTATATGATCCAGACATCAGTAGTATATACTTTGCACCTCTGCCTACCCTGTCGGGGACACAGGCGTGATGCTGTGACATGTGTAGGTAAGTTATACCTACACGTGGAAGATTGTTACCAATCGCAAGTCATCATGTTGATCTCTAAAATGGAAGTTGTTTCAATATAATCTTCAAGTTATTTATAGGTATACATACGTTATAAATAAATAATTATGTTATTTCGGTTTTGTTGGTAGAGTGTGTTGAATATGCAATGCGTGACGGTTATTCGAACATTTGTTTATTTATATTGTCCTCTGGAAGTGTTTGTATTCGTATTTCTGTATCTTCTATTCTTATTCCGATACGCCCACCCACATCAACCCTGATGTCAGGGCTACTTTTAAGCCGCCAAAGTCCCCTGACATGGTTCATGTAACGACTGCTAACTTGCATCAGTACTTACCTAGTAACAATTTGAGGTAAACCAAGCTCAGACGCTGGTGGGGAGCGGAGAGTTGCTGTTCTATACGTAGTATTATTTCTTATTCTATGCCAATAGTCAAAGACAATTCTTCAAGTTCGACTTTTCATAATATGTTTTATATGAACTTGATCATGTATTCCCGATACCGACCCCGCCGGCGTGGTAGACGATTTCCCTCAATCAGCGCTTATTGCTATCGACCAGCGGGTCGGTTAATTCTTTCAAATATTTTTTCCTCTCAGACCACGCCCTGAGCCGAGGTTCGCGCCCAATTGGGCACTCTTAGGCCTGTTGTCTTAACGTTGTACCGGATGAGAGCCTTCAGCGCTCCCCATTTCTCCGGCCAAGTAGTTAATGCCATCTGCGGAAAATCTACAATAAGTCACGTCAAACATTGTTTTAAGTTCACGCGGTTATTATCATAATTAAAGCACATAATAACGGGTTCTTACCGCGTTTAAATGGGGATATGAGACTCCCGATATTTCGACACTGTTGCAAGTGCCATGATCACGGGATGACTGAGTCTCATATCCCCATTTAAACGCGGTAAGAACCCGTTATTATGTGCTTTAATTATATCACGTCAAAAAAAAGATCATGTATATTATGATATTTACATATGTAGGTATGGATTATTTTAAATTGCTACCTTGAACAAAAAGTCACCGTTGCGCTGCGGACCGTGTCTCCCAAATGGAAACGGTTTGCACGAATCGCTCCTTTTACTGCCTCCAGCACACGCAGGGCCCAGGATTTGAATTTTAAAACATTCCACATTTGAAAAGAGAAAAAGTCGACGCGGGCCGAAAAATGCGCTTATATCGGTCCTAACAACATCGGTTGTAGACTGAAAAGAAAATGTATGTTTTCTAAATTCAAAGTTGAAAACTGACGATTAAAGCTCAGTTCACACAAAAGTAGTATTAGTGGGAAGCGGGAGCTAGTCCGCAATAAAGTAAATTCGGATGCCATCTAGTGACGCTACGCGCCGAAGTCTTCTGATGACGTCATCAGATTTGAAGATGGTAGTACTTACCTATAAGTAATGTAATATAATAGCAACAAAATGACTATTCCCATAGTGTAGTTGTAATTCTTCTTCTTCTATCTTGTGGGTTGTGAGGTGGATTACCAACCTTATCAACCCTGGTTACTATTGAACCGCCAAAGGCCCCTGACATGACTCATATAACGACTACTAACTTGCATCAGTAAGTAGTAACCGGGACCAACGGCTTAACGTGCCTTCCGAAGCAGGATCAGC